>NC_083106.1:55309744-55599744 GCF_949774975.1 Lagenorhynchus albirostris
CTGTGCTTCTACAGTACAAAGCACAAGTAAACAGTGACAAAATGTAAAAAAATTAACCTTTTTTTTTTTTTTTAATTTTTAAAAATTTTTGGCCATACTGGGATCTTAGTTCCCTGACCAAGAATTGAACCTGGGCCCTCAGCAGTGAAAGCACAGAGTCCTAACCACTGGACTGCCAGGGAATTCTCAAAAATTAACTTCTTTTAGGGCTTCCCTGGTGGCGCAGTGGTTGAGAGTCCGCCTGCCAATGCAGGGGACGCGGGTTCATGCCCCGGTCCGGGAAGATCCCACAAGCCGTGGAGCGGCTGGGCCCGTGAGCCATGGCCGCTGAGCCTGTGCGTCCGGAGCCTGTGCTCCACAACGGGAGAGGCCACAACAGTGAGAGGCCCACGTACCGCAAAAAAAAAAAAAAAAAAAAAAAAAAAAAATTAACCTCTTTTAAAACAACTCTAAGGAATACTGCTTAATATTACCCACTGGGACAGATTACCTTTTTCAAAAACGGCCACAGGAATATTGCAGTTTTATATGATCTTCCAGAAATGTGTCAAAATCTGTTTTCCCTTTGAACTGGTGCAGAATTCTATGCCTCGAGGAATATATAAAAATGATGCTGTATTATAATACTTCCTAGTCTAAGTCATAAAGGTGAAATGGCTCTCATGCTTGAACTGGCTCTTTCTCTCGACATTTGCCACTAGACACCAGCAAAATGAAAGATTATTTCCTGTCACTAAGTTTTGAAGTAATTTGTTACACAGTTCACAGAGTTACTGATATGCCCATTTTAGACAGTAAAAGCCACATAGGTCGACAATTTTAGATACTTATTAAATTACAATATCGAGAAGATGTAGAGATGCTATGAAGTCAATAAAAAGTATGGTTGAGAATGATTAACACGTACAGTGAACTTAGACTATAAACACATTAAAATATTCATAATATAAGCACAAACAAATCCAAAACTTTTGCATTCTAATAATAATTTATAATTATCTTCTTAATAAGGAATTATCAAAAATCCTAAATATGGCGTACCAAGGGAAAATGTCTTTATTCTGATCATATTCACATCTTTTCTAAGTTTTGTTCTTTGTCTTATGTCCTTTCTTTGATGATTTTTATCACATGCAATTTTATATTAGGATATCCCTCCCATGTATAAGACCCATATTATCAGTCTTTGTTAATAGACATCCTCAGTATTCACTAAAAATAGAGTTTCAATCAATCAAATTGAAAGCAGATTGACTGCTTCTAACACTTTCTTTGTAATAGCTTGTCCACTTATTACCAGTTAGCTTTAGAGTGGCTTTTCTGTGTATCTTTGTGACCCCGCAGCTTTCTGATCTTAGTTCTGAGCCAGGGTCAGGATCCCGGGTCTGGCCTGTGCTGTGGTGAAGGTAGGGATTAATTCTCATCCTGTTCAGCATAGAAATACCTTGCTGTGTTGTAAGCTGATGATTGACTCTCCCAGTTGGACAGCACACACCGAAATGCCTGAGGCTATCTGTGTTGCATTGTTAAACAACTGCCCTGACTGAGGGAGGTGGGAAGTGTTTTCTTCCACCCTGTCACCTCTGCAGTGCAGACTATCAGACCACATTATTCTTTTATTTTGATATTATCCACTTGGCTAGAATGTCAGCTTCGTAAGAGCATAAAACTTGTCCCACCTTCATTTCCACAATGCTAAGGACAATTTCTCTTATACAGGAGTTGCTCAATAAATATTTTTGAGTGAATCTTTTATTTGTAAATCTTAAAATCAAAATTAATATCTGAAAATAATACTGTTCATTTAATTCTTACCAATTGTTCACTCTGTAGTTGTTCTTTAATCTTATCAAACATCCAGGCTCTAACTTCTCTCCTTTCTTTCAGTCTATAAACCCTGTTGTATATTCTTCTTTTCCTATATAGGCTATTCTCCCCAACCAAGGCCCTGCCTATACCCACAACTGCAATATATAAAATTGCAAGTCCAGAGTAACCAAAATATATGCCATTTTCACCCCTTTAACAAGCTGAACTTGACCAGAGAAAAAATATCGTTGAATATATAATGTATTATTAGCACCCAAAATTCCTAGTCTCCCATCTTCATGGCCCTTTAGAGCTACCAGGCAATCGTTCTGTTTTTCCAGTAAGTCCATCTCCCATTATCCTTCAAGGCTCTTTCAAAATGTGTTCACTTACCCAAATCCCTTTATCCACTACTTTTCTACTCACTCTGGATAGACGGCCCCTTCCTGACAGAGAAGATAGCCTCTATCAAACACATCATCATTCATTCCTCTGTACTCTTTCGGAAACTTATTGCCATCCTTCCATCCATCTGTCCACCCATCCTTCTTTCATATCTAATAGATGAAATGTATCTCCCTCCACTTGTGCTTGAGATCAAGGCTACCATCTATGTCAGCCTCCACTTCACTCCAAAAAATCTGACAAATTATGCCAAATCTCTCATTTTTCAACCTCTCACTTTTACTGGTTCTTCACATCAACATTTAAACACAAACCTTCTTGCAAATTTTGTGAAAAAACAGATTCTTCCTCTACCCTGTACCATACTGTAAGTGCCAGCCTGTCTCTCTGCTCCCCTTCAGAAATTATCTTTCCTTAACTTTTCTACTTCCACACTCCTAATGAAGTCCTCAAATACTTCACTTTCTTCCTTTCCTTATCCAACCACTTTCTCATTGAAATAGTTACCTACTTACGGTTAATGCAATTGGTGTTAATTAGTACTTTTATATTTTGTCATCAGACCACATTCTAGCTTTTGATAGTTTTAATTGCCTTGATGTTTTTACTTCGATTTACTCCAGTTACAAAACCCTGATTTTCAGGCCATTTCTCCAGCTACTTCTTAATTTTTAAAATAAGCTTCTTTTTCTCTTACTACACCCTCAGTACTTGTTTCTCTGTATAACATTCTATTTTTCCTTTCTTAACTCTATACTATTTCCCTGGGTGATATTGTCTGTATCTTGCTGATGCCCACCCTTAGCCCCTATGTTTCAATCATGTTAACATTCTTTCACTTTTAACCAAGCTACCAAGATAAGTATTTTCTCAGGAACTGCACAAATATTTTTCCATCATCCTGAAATATTCAGCTGCATATGCTACCTTCATGTTGATTCCTACTCTTCCTTCAAGTCATAGCTCATTTTCTCAGAGGAGCTCATGAATGAGTGCATGAAGAACTCAGCAGAGGCTAGTATAACAGGATGGTTTCACCATTAAAATGCAAAAACAATAAAAATTGGGGGAACTGTGATGATGAATAAACAATGGTAGATCACAGAAAGGTCTTCTCTGAAAAAAATTACCAGATATGTGATCCCTTGGGAACATTATTACTGTTTGATGAAAGGTAGGGAGAATAAAATATTAAAATAAGGAATTGAGTCATGAGAGTGAGATACTTTAAGAGGTATAGAAAAAGCAGATGGAACACAGGTCATTATGACAGAGAAACTCTCAGCAGGGAATCAAGGTCTACACTCTGTACAGAGGCTATAGATTTGTTTTCACAAATCCACAACCCATTGCCCAAACCATGTGCAAAGAGATATCTTTTGGAATTCAGATTTTTTTTTCAGATTTTAGGAAAGTAACATGATGAATGTTATTACCTAGCAATCCTGGCAATATATGACACAGCACTCTATAATCAGTTGCAGGAAAAAAAGAATGTGGATCTTTATCTCTTGAGAATCAGAATGCAGTGAACAAAGTAAAAATGAAAATCAAGAGCTTCAACATAGGATTAGAAATGTAGGTACATAATCCCTGTACTGCATATGGTATATTAAATCAAACTGGAAATAATTAACTTGTTGGAATTTACTTTTAAGGTCATAAGAAGATAGAACAAGGCAAAATGGAAGGAAACGATTAGTGGCTAGAGTACAAGCATAAAAGTTCAAAGTTTTAAATTCTGAGGTAATATCCTGGTTTAGATAACGTAATCAGCCATTTAGTGTTTCACATGCTTAATCCCTAAAATGGAAATCTATCCCTGACATCTCCTACCTGTGGGAAAAACTAGCTAATCTCAAAGTATATATAATATAGTGTGAAGGTCATGGACTAAAAACAATAACCTTTATAAAGATTAATGAACTATTTAATTAAAATATATTTCTGTACTTATTTGGAGGAAATTAAGCTTTAAAAAATTTATAATAAAATAATTAAGAAATTCTATTCCCCTGGGGAGCATAATTATTTGTATTAAAATATAACATTAAAGTGTTCTCAAATAAATATGTCTCTAGGTTTTTAAATGTTTAGAAATGGTCACAAGTTTCAATACCACATCAAGTTTAAAAGACTAATGAACATGATTAGCTTAAGTAATGCTATCAATTTAGTTTTATCCAGAAGAACTTGATTTAAAATGTCAACTTGATTCTTTTATCACAGAATATAAAAAAAATTTAGTGGAGTATTTTCTTCCTGTTTTCTAGATGAAACAAATTCTACATCTCACCAATGTGTTCTTTAATTGAATGATAATTTCATTTCAATTTTTATATGCCTTCCAGATTTTGCCATCAACTCCACATGTTCTTTTTAATTTTAAGCATTAGAGACCTGCTTTTATGCATATGATTTTACCTCTAAAATAATCCTTAGATCTGCTTCCATCTCTTCATTCAATCCTCTGCTGCTATAGCACATGACCTTACCTCCTGGCACTTGCATTGCTGCAAACTTTTCCTATTGATATATTCTATAATTCTTAGAGGCTTCTGCCCATGGAAAGAAATAACTTTGAAAATGTGTGTCTTATTTAATATTCAATTATTGAATAATATTCAATTACTGAAAATATTTATCCCCAAACAAAACTTTGTATATTGGGGTTCTCCAGAGAGACAAAGAATCAGTAAGATATATTTGGATATATATAAATACACACACACATATATGAGGAGATTTATTATAGGAATTAGTTCATGTAGTTATCGAGGCCATGAATTCCCACAATCTGCTGTCTGCAAGTTGGAGACAGAGAAAAGCTGGTGATACAATTCAATTCAAGTCCAATTGCCTGAAAACTAGGGGAACCAGTGGTGTAATTCATAGCCTGAGGCTGAAGGCCTGAGAACCAAGAACTCTGATAACTGAAGGCAGAAAAGATGGACATCTCTGTTCAAGAAACGAGAGAGAAAATTCACCCTTCCTTTTTCTTTCTGTTGTATTCAGGTCCCCAGTGGATTGGATCTTGTAGGTCCACATTGGTGAGGGCAGATCTCTTCAGTCTAGTGAATCAAATGCTAACCTTCCACAAACACCCTCACAGACACATCCAGAAATAATTTAACAATGTTTTACCAACTATCTGGGCATCTCCTCGCCCAGTCAAGGTAACACATAAAATTAACCATCACACTTTGAAAATCAAAAAACTGCATTTATTTTGCTTTAAAATATTGATGAAAAATTTGATAAATTGTATTCTACTAGAATTAATCTGTAATTGCAAGATTTATTCAGAGGATTCTTTTGGATGGGTAAAACACAGGAAAATACATTGCTGATATCAAGAAGGAGAAGTGCATCATCACAGGAGAACCTACAGATGCTAAAATCCCAATAAAGCAATATTAAGAACACATTTATGTCAATAATTTTGGCAGCCTACAACAGAGGTCAGTAAACTACAGGCCATAGGCCAAATCTGCCTACAGCCTATTTTTGTATAGCTTAAGGGCTAATTTTAAATGATTGAAAAATAATCAATAGAAGAACCATATTTTGACACATGAAAATTACATGAAATTCAAATTTCAGTGCCCATAATTAAAGTTTCATTGGAACACAGCCACACATTCATTTGTATATTGTCTATGGCTGCTTTCATGCTATAACGGCAAAGTTGAATATATGCTCTCATCATCACTGCTCTTCTGCACACTACAAATTGCTGTAAAACAGTTATAACTCTATAGTGTTTCACTCCAATTAAGTGAAATGTAATCCCCCAGGAAAGACTTTAATTCTTCTTGTTAGTCAACTTGTGTTACAAAGTATAGTAGATGTATATTACAAAAAATTATAATCTATTATCATATTTAAAATTTCTCTCTTGTATGGAAGTATCTACTTAATTACCTTGATGTTGTCTTGGCCCACAAAGCCTAAAATATTTATATCTGGACACTTAGAGAAAAAAAAATTTTGACCTCTGGCAAAGATGAAATAAATTACTTGATATGTACATACTACCAAACAAAAGTAAGGGATAGAAATCTGAGTCGTCTTATATCTATTAAATAAAATAAATTTATAATTTAAAAACTTTCCACAGAGGAAATTTCAGGCACAGATGGATTCCCTGATAAAAATTTCATCAAAAATAAATGTATTTAAGAAAAATATATAAGAAAAAAATAAATGTGTAAAATTATCTACACAAACTCTGTCAGAAATTAGAGAAAGGTGGATCACTTCCCAACTCATATTATGAGGCCAGTATCACTCTGACCAGACAAAAGTTCACAAGAAAAGAAAGCTACGGAACAGTAACTTTCATAAACCTCAACAAAAAAATCAAAAACAAAATATTAGCAAATCAAATGCAACTATATGTAAATGGACAGTATGTCATGACCAAGTGGGTTTATTTGAGGAAAGCAAGTTTGGGTTAACTTAAAAAACAACAACAACAATGTAATTCACCATATTAAAAAAATAAAAGAGAAGAATTAGATGCCCATATAAATAGATAAAAATTTTTTGACTAGTTTAATACTCATTCATAATAAAATTTTAACAAACTAGGAATATAAGCAAACTTCCTGAATCTCATTAAAGATTACTATATAAAACCTACCAACATGCTTAACGGTGAAAGACTAAATGGTTTCTCTTAAGATGGAGAATAAGCTAGAGAAGTCTACTCTCACATTTCTATATGTTCCAATCTATTCCGTACATATACATGATTCCCCTTATGTCAATACCACACTGCCTTGATAGCTGGATCTTTCTATAGCATGTCTTCAAATAAAGCATTATGAATCCTCAAAATATGTTATTTTGTAAAAAATAGTTTTGGGCTCATTCTTGGTTCTTTGCCTTTCTATATGAATTTTAGAGTAAGATGATCAATTTCTTAAAAAAATAAAAAAGAGAAACCTGTTGGAATTTTTATTGGTGTTATGCAGAATCTGTAGATTCATTTGGGGAGAACTGGCATCTTAAAATTACAGTCTTCTAATTCATGAATATGGTATCTCTTTTTCTGTAATTATCTAGACTCTTAAACACATAATTCAGGAATACTATATAGATTTCAGTGTACAAATCTCACACATATTTCATTAAATTTAACCCTAAATATTTCATGTTTAGGGTATTGCTAAAGGTATGTTTGACATTTCATTTGCCAATATTTTTATTACTAGTATTCGGGAATAATATGTTTTGTGTAATAACCTGGTATTTTGCAGGCTTGTTAAATTCCCATGTTATTTCTGGTTGTTTATTTAGTTAAGATTTTCTAAAGGCACAGTCATATTCTCTATGAATAAACCAGATTCTTTATTCTTTTCATTTATTTTGATGTCCTGCTGCATCAGCTAGGATGATCATATGACCATAACAGTATTACATTCTACCTATATTATGCCATCTTTAGTGCTCCATGTAACATACAAAATATCTTCTTAAGGTTTTGAATTGCTAATCTCTAATCTGAGTTTACATATTTCCTCATTGTTTACTGTTTTACTTCCTACCGTGATGACAATCTATGTCATTAAGGGAGATTTGAACTGTCAAATATTGTAGTAGTTCTTACTTCAAACCCTCTACACTTGGGCCAGCAAGGACACATATTCTTCTCTG
Source organism: Lagenorhynchus albirostris (assembly GCF_949774975.1). Classification (NCBI taxonomy): domain Eukaryota; kingdom Metazoa; phylum Chordata; class Mammalia; order Artiodactyla; family Delphinidae; genus Lagenorhynchus; species Lagenorhynchus albirostris. The sequence continues at coordinate 55,317,620 of NC_083106.1, forward strand.
GGCATGGGAAAGAGGAGGGAAAAGATCAGAAGAGATATGCAGGTATCCCTAAACAGATTCTTTATCCTCTGCTGTGTAGGAAAATCCATTTTATCCACTCCCAAGTAAAACATGTAAACTAACAAGAAGAAAGACATTGCAAATCATGTGCTGATAGTAAGTTAATAGGTAAATATTAAAATAGTAGAACATATTAAAACTTGAAAAGTAGAAAACTTAAGGTTTTATTTCATTTCCTTGAGTTATTTATTTATACCTTAAAAGGAAAGAACCATATTAAAAAAAAGAAATCAAGCAGTGAAATTTTCCCCAGTATAATTACAGTGTTTTTGATACAATTGTTCCCTCAACTTTAACATACATATATATACTCACCAGTGTACACTGACTAAAAATTATGTATAATTATGAAATTATTTTTCCCAGAAACTGAGGTGTACTCAGCAAATTGGAGAATTTACTTATCATTTTCAAATATAAGAATTTATGATAAGAATTTACTTATCATTTTCAAATATAACCGTACCCGGTTCTGTGAGTTAGGTCCACATGCTACTATTCACTGTTGCCTACGCTAGTGTTATTTAGCACTTCTTCAGGCAATAATAGTTCCAGAGTAATTATGTAGACAAAGTATTTCTTTGTTATGGGGTTTTCTATACTTTAGAATTCTCCCATTTAACTGTCTTCTGTCTTATCTTCAGTACTGCTTTTTATTGAGAAGCTCTCATCAATTTCAAGTTGGAACTGAGTAACAATTAACTAAAATTGGAAATAAAGCTCAGAGTGGCAAGTGTCTGGTTTTCAAGAAATGAATACTTTTAAGGGAACTTTAGGAAACATATATTTTTCTTAAAGACACCTGAATGAAATTATCTAGTATTAAAAACATTATTAATACAGTTGTATATAAACAAATATATTTTGGTCTTTATAGAGAAATCTAAGGCCTTTGGCATAATTATTATATTCTTGTGACACGCATAGCATCTTTTTTATGATTAGCAATCTTTGTGAACTGTTTTATGGAAACAAGGGAGATTGGAATAATAGAGATAAATCTAAATGAACAAGTGGTAAACACAGAAGAAGAAATATAAAGGTCAAAATTACCATTTCTAGCTAGATATATTAAGATCTTTTATTCTTTTACTCAATTTGTTTAAATATTTTCATGTTAAAAAGTCAGAGTGGTACATATTAAAATTTTATAGTGCAGTTTGTCTTCCACAAGCATGACCAACAAATTACCTAAGCCACAGACAGCACCTAGAGTTGACAACATGAAATTAAATTTTGTATATGAATTATGACACGCTACGTCTTTGATATTCTAGACTAAAATTTCAAGGAGGAACCTCATGTACCCAGAATGGTAGACAGATTATTGGCCCCTAAAAGATGTCCACATCCTAATCCCTGGAATCTGTGAATATGTTACCTTGCATGGCAAAGGAAGATTAAGGTAGCAGTTGGAATTAAGGGTGCTAATCAACTGACCTTAACATAGAGAGATTATCACAGTGGGTCCAATGTGATTACAAGGGTCTTCAATGCGAAACAGGGGGGCAGAAGTTTCCGTGTTTGAGTGATGCTTTGTCAGAAAGACTCCACCAGATTTTGCTGACTTTGAACCAAAGGAATGTGGGCACCCTCTAAAACCTGGAAAAGAAAAGGAACTGGATTCTCCCCTAGATCTTCCAGAAAGGAATGTAGTGCTGCTGACACCTTGATTTTAGTTCAGTGAGACAGACCCGTGTAAGATTTCTGACCTAAAGAATAATAAAGATAATAAATTTGTGTAGCTAAGTTTATGATAACTTGTTACAAACAGCAGTAGGAAACTAATACATTCACCAAAAACAGATATTAAAGAAGAGATAATGTGTAAGCCAAATTTATATTTTAAATGCATTTTGTAGAAATTAATATATAATAATTATAAAAATTAAACCTAGTTATCAAGCTGTTTTCAAATGTATTTTTATATCTAATATTTTAAGACTCTCACTTCCTCTATCAGACCTTTCCTAAAAAGTTCAAGGTAAATCTAGTATTTCACATTTTCTAGGTTTACCTGAACTTTTTAAAAATTTCAAAATTTAAATATTTAATGTAAAATGTATGACATCCACATAGTCAAATATGCAGTTAACTCCCAAAGTAGCCACTTTAGTTATAACATGACTACTGTCTCACAGCCTTTAGTTTCTGTTGTGCACGTGACATCTCATTGAACAGTCTATTACCACTACAAATGCTACAAGCCTTAACACAAATTTATAAATTCTCCAGCTTCCCACTTCTGTACATGTTTATCCTGCTTTTGATTAATATCACTTTTGTCTCCATTATCTACATAAAACATTGTGTGGGTAATTGTTTTTATTCTGACCACATAACCAGTCACTATGTTTTGTCAAATCTTCTTTTACTTCTAGTCTCATTGCCATTATCTTAATTCTAAGATCTTTCATTTCATGCCTTCCTGACTACTTAACCTGAGATTTAGTGTCCTTGTTTGTAAAATACAAAGGAGTGAGAAACAGGAGTATTAAAGTTCGTTACACATACAATCTAATTTAATGAACATGATGTTCTTGTGATGTATTCTTTCTAAAACATTCTATGAAATACAACAAGCATGCAGTAAACTGAGTTAAATGTATTAATTTCAGTATACAGCTCAATGAATATTTACATATGCACATTTAAATATGTACACGTGGATACATATTTACCCAGGAAAGTTCCTTAGTGCCTTTTCCTAGCCAATCCTGGCCCCTAGGACCCAAACAATACCTCATTCTGACTTCAAACACCATTGAATCATTTTACCTGCGCAGGCATACCTTGGAGATGTTGCCGATTTGGTTCCGAACCATTGCAGTAGAGCAAAGATCAAAAATAAAGCGAGTTACTTGAATATTTTGGTTCCCCAGTGCATATGAAATTTATGTTTAGAAATTAAGCCCTTGTTGGTCGCATTGTTTGTAAATATTTTCTCTCATTCCATGGGTTGTCTTTTTGTTTTGCTTACGGTTTCCTTTTTTGTGCAAAAGCTTTTAAGTTTAATTAGGTCCCATTTGTTTATTTTTGCTTTTGTTTCCATTACTCTAGGAGACAGATCCAGAAAAATGTTGCTGTGATTTATGTCAAAGAGTGTTCTGCCTATGTTTTCCTCTAGGAGTTTTACAGTACCGGTCTTCCATTTAGGTCTTTAATCCATTTTGAGTTTATTTTTGTGTATAGTGTTAGAGAATGTTACTTTATTCTTTTACATGTAGTTGTCCAGTTTTCCCAGCACCACTTATTGAAGAGACTGTCTTTTCTCCATTGTATATTCTTGCTGCCTTTGTCATAGATTAATTGACCATAAGTGTGTGTGTTTATTTCTGGGCTTTCTATCCAAAATAGCCAAACAGTTTATACAGCCCAATATCAGACAACCCAACAAAAAATGGGCAGAAGACCTAAATATACCTTTGCCAAAGAAGACATACAGATGGCCAACAGGCATATGAAAAGATGCTCAACATTGCTAATTATTAGAGAAATGAGAGTCAAAACTACAATGAGGTATCACCTCACACCGATGAGAATGACTATCATCAAAAAGACTACAAATATAACAAATACTGGAGGGGGCTGTGGAAAAAGTGAGCCCTCCTACACTGTTGGTGGGAATGTAAATTTGTGCAGCCACTATGGAGAATAGTATGGAGATTACTTAAAAAACTAAAAATAGAGTTACCATATGATCCAGCAATCCCAATCCTGGGCATATATCTGGAAAAGATGAAAACTCTAATTCAAAAACATACACACACCTCAATGTTCATAGCAGCACTATTTACAATAGCCAAGACATGAAAGCAACCAAAATGTCCATCGACAGATGAATGGATGAAGAAGATGTGATATATATATATATATATATATATACACACACACACACACACACACACACACACTGGAGTCTTACTCAGCCATAAAAATGAATGAAATAATGCCATTTGCAGCAACATGGGTGGACCTAGAGATTATCATACTAAGTGAAGTAAGTCAAACAGAGAAAGACAAAAATCATATGATATTACTTATATGTGGGATCTAAAAAAATGATACAAGTGAATGTATTTACAAAACAGAAATAGACTCACAGACATAGAAAACAAACTTATGGTTACCAAAGGGGAAAGGTTGGAGGAAAGGATAAATTAGGAGGTTGGGATTAACAGATACATACTACTATGTATAAAATAGATAAACAACAAGGATCTACTATATAGCACAGGGAACTATATTCAATATCTTGTAATAACCTATAATGTAAAAGAATCTGAAAAACTGATCACTTTGCCATACACCTGAAACTAACACAAAACTGTAAACCAACTATACTTCAATTAAAAAAGAAATTTTAAATACTAAAAAAGAATTAGTTTTAAAAGATGCATATATCTGAATAATGAAGGTTTTGTAAAGTTTTCTTATCAATTATGTTAATAATTATGATGATGTCATGTAAATGGAAGATTCATTTTAACTAAAAATCCAGTTATGATTATTTTACTTTGCATATTCCTCCACATAATTGTTACTGCAGGTTGTGTTATTTGCGCTGAACACTTCATTGTGGTTGCTATGTGTTTAGAGTAATCCCATCGCTAAAAAAAAGGGAAATAATTCTTTATCAATTTGACCTTGGAGGGAGTTTGAGGATAAAATGTATAAAATCTATGAAGCACTTTGAGATCTTTGAAGTAGGAGTTGCACTATAATGTAATATCATAGAAATCTAAGAGATTATGAAAGAGCAATGTATTAAAGATAGTTTATCCTTCAACAGACTAACCTCTGACAGAACCCCAGGCAACTGCTAGGATGCTAGCACCACTGTCAGTTAGACTCCTGAAGAGATACAGTAAGAGCTATACAAATACTTACATGTTACTTTTTATTTTTTATGACCCATACTGATAGAAAGAGAAAAAAATGGTGCAAATAAATCAAGAATTAATATGCTGTTTTCTGTAGTCTTTTAAAATGCTTGGCCCTTTTAACCATTCCACAAAGTAGAAAAATTGGAACTAGTCATTTTAAAATGGAAAGTTATATTCTTGTTTAAGTTTATAGAATATTTCCTGAACTATATTTTACACATGAATGCTTCTATAAACAGTATATATTTTTATTCCACAAAAAGCCCCAATATAAAACTCCAATGTAAGTGTACCACAGAAGTTATTTTCATCTTTGAAAGTATGTTATAAAATTCCATATTAGTGTATCAGATTGACATTGAAACAAATGCTTGTAGTTTGGGGACTTTATTTTTATTGCATGTGTAGTTTTAATTAATTTTAGAATTTATAGTATATAATAAAAGACAATAGATTTAGAGATAAGGGAGCATTTTTCAATACATATTTTTGTAAAATTTACTATAAACACCTTTGAGATTAAAAGCCATATATGCTGAAATGTCCACTATTCTCTGCCAGCACCAGTAGTCTTGGGCTTGAATAGATGAACACACTCCTGCAACACAATAAAGCAAGTTTATTTAGCTTTAATAAAACATAGAAGGCAGCCAATAGCATATACACAACAGAATAGTGAACTTCGTACTCTCACTTGGCACCCAGATCAAGATAGATGCAGCCAAGTGGATAAGAAACTCTTCTGTTTAGGGAATTATCACCTCTGGCATCCCTTTAGATCTTTTACTTTGGTGGTCACATGACCCCCTCACAATGACATCACTAGCCCCTACCCTTTAGTTTAGCAACATCCCATCAATTTATGACTACTCATCAATTTTAGGTTATAAATAATCAATTTCAACAACCAGGTGGCTACACAACAACCTCAGTAGTATGGTCATTTAATTTGAATCTGATATATTCCTATCCATGAGTAAGGAATATTAAGGAGAATCAGATTCTCAGGCATTCTTGATGTTAGAGGAAAGACTGAAGGATAGCTATTTAACCATTTCTTTTGAGATCTTTCTGAGTCAAGCTTATGCACTAGACTTAATTAGCCAAATACCTAAAGCCAATGTCTTTCTGCCAAGGGCTCCCATAGATGTTGTTTCTAATTTTCGTTTGGGATGTTAGATATTTTTCTCTTCTGTACAAAATCTATTCATATATATGTGTGTGTGATTTTGTACAGAAGAGAAAATAATTTGCTCTTTATAGATAAGAAAATGCTCTGAAGGCATTTTCTGAAGAAAATGCTCTGAAGGCATATATATATATATATATATATATATATATACATATATATATATATAAATGCACACACACACATATTCTAGCTGTTTCTCTTGAGAGGGTCTGCAAATAACCAGTGATAACCTAATAGTAATGAACACATCTAGTTCTCAGATCTTTGTTTCTAAAAGTTATTCTCCAATAAAAAGAACTAAGATTCCTTGACAAAATCACTGATTCTCGTGCTAGGAAAAGGAAAGCATACGATGAGCATGGAGCCTCTTGTAGTGCCATAAGGTAAAAAATTCGTCAAAAAGATAAATAAATAAAAAGGATTGGTGTCATGTCAAAGGACAAAGGAGCCAACCTCAAAAGAGCTCCTAATGGTCAAAACTGGACCAATTAGAGCAACAAAATAAATAATGTTTCTTATAACTCAAAGAATAAAATAAACAACATCCACACATCTTTGAAACCAAAATAAAATAGAGACATGGTTGAAAAAATAAAGAAATTAGAGAAAAAGGAAGTCTTTATTATAGAAGAATTCCAATAAAACTTATAGAAGGCAGGTGGTCGTAGAAAATCACCATTAGTACTCCACAATAATGAGTACTGCAGGTAAGATCCATTCGTGAATATTAAATTAGCAAGCCAAACATTAAGGAGGAATAAGATATTTGCATACTTTCATATAATCTTTTCAAAAATATATAAATTGATGTGATCATTTTAACATATATTCACAAAATCATTAATATCTCTCCTCCTAGGGGTAGGCATTAAATACATTTTCCTTGAAAGCTGGCTGGACTTAGTGAATTGCTCTAACAGATAAATTATGGAAAGTGAAAAATAGTAACTTTAGAGAGGAGAAACCTGGAAGATATCATGTTAATTTAATGATCAATGTTAACATCACTAGTGTAAGTCATGGTGACATGTACCCTCTGATATGACATGATGAGAAGGGCACATCACGTTTGTGTTATTCTTCTACAAAAAATATAATCTAGTGTAATCATAAGAAAACATTAGGAAAATTCAAATGAGAGACATTCTACAAAATTTGACCACTGAAGTTCAAAATCATCAAAGTCAACAAAAACAAGGTAAGCCTGAGAAACTATCACAGATTAGAGGAAACTAAGGAGATATCATGATATCAAGCTCAACGTGGTCTTCTAGATTGTATCCTGGGACAGAAATGGGACATCAGAGGAAAGACTTGAGAATTCTGAATGCAGTGTGTTAGTTTAGTTAACAGTCTTGTACCAGTGTTTATCTCTTACTTTTGATAAATGAACTGTTTGTCATAAGATGTTGACATTTGGAGAAGATGAGTGAGGAGTATATAGGATGTCTCTATACTGTCTTTGCAGTTCTTCTGTATATCTAAAATTATTTCAAAATTAAAATGTTTAAAAGACCAATAACAAAGATAACTCAACATGCAATCAGTGAAAACTGACAAAAGACTATGGGAATGCCTGGGCGTGCATGTGCATGCGCAGCCAAGGCCGCAGTACTGCCAAGAGATCACTGAAGAAATCAAAGAGGAAATCAAAAAATACCTAGAAAAAAATGACAATGAAAACACAACAGCCCAAAACCTATGGGATGCAGCAAAAGCAGTTGTAAGAGGGAAGTTTATAGCAATACAATCCTACCTCAAGAAACAAGAAAAATCTCAAAGAAACACCTAACCTTACACCTGCAGCAATTAGAGAAAGAAGAACAAAAAAACCCAAAAGTTAGCAGAAGGAAAGAAATCACAAAAATCACATCAGAAAAAAAATGAAAAAAGAAATGAAGGACACAATAGCAAAGATCAATAAAACTAAGAGCAGGTTCTTTGAGAAGATAAACAAAATTGATAAACCATTAGCCAGACTCATCAAGAAACAAAGGGAAAAGGCACAAATCAACAGAATTAGAAATGGAAAAGGGGAAGTAACAACTGACACTGCAGAAATACAAAAGATCATGAGAGATTACTACAAGCAACTATATGTCAATAAAATGGACAGCCTGGAAGAAATGGACAAATTCTTAGAAAAGCACAACCTTCTGAGACTGAACCAAGAAGAAAGAGAAAATATAAACAGACCAATCACAAGCACTGAAATTGAAACTGTGATTAAAAATCTTCCAACAAACAAAAGCCCAGGACCAGATGGCTTCACTGGCAAATTCTACCAAACATTTAGAGAAGAGCTAACACCTATCCTTCTCAAACTCTTCCAAAACATAGCAGAGGGAGGAACACTCCCAAACTCATTCTAAGAGGCCACCATCATGCTGATACCAAAACCAGACCAAGATGTCACAAAGAAAGAAAACTAGAGGCCAATATCACTCATGAACATAGGTGCAAAAATCCTCAACAACATACTAGCAAACAGAATCCAACAGCACATTAAAAGGATCATACACTATGATCAAGTGGGGTTTATCCCAGGAGTGCAAGTATTCTTCTATATATGCAAATTAATCAATGTGATACACCATATTAACAAATTGAAGGATAAAAACTGTATGATCATCTCAAGAGATGCAGAAAAAGCTTTTAACAAAATTCAACACCCATTTATTATAAAAACCCTGCAGAAGGTAGGCATAGAGGGAAATTACCTCAACATAATAAAGGCCATAAATGACAAACCCACAGCCAACATCATTCTCAATGGTGAAAAACTGAAAGCATTTCCTCTAAGATCAGGAACAAGACAAGGATGTCCACTCTCACCACTATTATTCAACATAGTTTTGGAAGTCCTAGCCACAGCAATCAGAGAAGAAAAAGAAATAAAAGGAATACAAATTGGAAAAGAAGAAGTAAAACCGTCACTGTTTGCAGAGCACATGGTACTATACATAGAGAATCCTAAAGTCATTACCAGAAAACTACTAGAGCTAATCAATGAATTTGGTAAAGTAGCAGGATACAAAATTAATGCACAGAAATCTCTTGCATTCCTATACACTAATGATGAAAAATCTGAAAGAGAAATTAAGGAAACACTCCAACTTACCATTTCAACAAAAAGAATAAAATACCTAGGAATAAACCTACCTAAGGAGACAAAAGACCTGTATGCAGGAAACTATAAGACACTGATGAAAGAAATTAAAGATGATGCAAAAAGATGGAGGGATATACCATGTTCTTATATTGGAAGAATCAACACTGTGAAAGTGACTATACTACCCAAAGCAATCTACAGATTCATTGCAATCCCTATCAAACTACCAGTGGCATTTTTCACAGAACTAGAACAAAAAATTTCACAATTTTTATGGAAACACAAAAGACCCCGAATAGCCAAAGCAATCTAGAGAAAGAAAAACGGAGCTGGAGAAATCAGGCTCCTGGACTTCAGACTATACTGCAAAGCTACAGTAATCAAGACAGTACGGTGCTGGTACAAAAACAGAAATATAGATCAATGGAACAGGATAGAAAACCGAGAGATAAACCCATGCTCTTATGGTCACCTTATCTTTGATAAAGAGGCAGGAATATACAATGGAGAAAAGACAGCGTCTTCAATAAGTAGTGCTGGAAAAACTGGACAGCTACACGTAAAAGAATGAAATTAGAACACTCCCTAACACCATACACAAAAATAAACTCAAAATGGGTTAAAGACCTAAATGTAAGGGAAGATACTATAAAACTCTTAGAGGAAAACATGGGGAGAACACTGTATGACATAAATCACAGCAAGGTCCTTTTTGACCCACCTCCTAGAGAAATGGAAATGAAAACAAAAATAAACAAATGGGACCTAATGAAACTTAAAAGCTTTTGCACAGCAAAGGAAACCATAAACAAGTCAAAAAGACAACCCTCAGAATGGGGGAAAATATTTGCCAATGAAGCAACTGGCATAGGGTTAATTTCCAAAATTTACAAGTGGCTCATGCAGCTCATTATCAAAAAAACAAATAACCCAATCCAAAAATGGGCAGAAGACCTAAATAGACATTTCTCCAAAGAAGATATACAGATTGCCAACAAACACAGGAAAGGATGCTCAACATCACTAATCATTAGAGAAATGCAAATCAAAACTACAATGAGGTATCACCTCACACTGGTCAGAATGGCCATCATCAAAAGGTCTACAAACAATAAATGCTGGAGAGGGTGTGGAGAAAAGGGAACCCTCTTGCACTTTTGGTGGGAATGTAAATTGATAGAGTTACTATGGAGAACAGTATGAAAGTTCCTTAAAAAGCTAAAAATAGAACTACCATACGACCCAGCAATCCTTCTACTGGGCATATACCCTGAGAAAACCATAATTTAAATAGAGTCATATACCACAATATTCATCACAGCACTATATACAATAGCCAGGACATGGAAGCAACCTAAGTGTCCACTTAGCACTATCATCAGATGAATGGATATAGAAGAAGTGGCACATATATACAATGGAATATTACTCAACCATAAAAAGAAACGAAATTGAGTTACTTGTAGTGAGGTGGATGGACCTAGAGTCTGTCATACAGAGTGAAGTAAGTCAGAAAGAGAAAAACAAATACCATATGCTAACACATATATATGGAATCTAAAAAAAAAAATGGTCCTGAAGAACCTAGGGGCAGGATTGGAATAAAGACACAGACAAAGAGAATGGACTTGAGGACATGGGGAGGGGGAAGAGTAATCTGGGGCGAAGTGAGAGAATGGCATGGACTTATATATACTACAAAATGTAAAATAGATAGCTAGTGGGAAGCAGCTGCATAGCACAGGAAGATCAGCTCTGTGCTTGGTGACCCCCTAGAGGGGTGAGATAGGCAGCTTGGGAGGGAGACACAAGAGAGAGGGGATATGGGATATATGTATATGTATAGCTGATACACTTTGTTATACAGCAGAAACTAACACAATATTGTAAAGCAATTATACTCCAGTAAAGATGTAAAAACAGAAAAGACTATGAAGAACAACAGACAATAAGAATAGATGTATAAGTAATCTAGATAATGCAGTCATCATTATGGAGACTTTAGAATAAGTATGGTTAATATGATCGAAAGAATAAAGAACAATGTTAAAAATTTCACCAGAGGACTGGAAACTATAAAAGAAGAATCAAATATATATTTTAGAACTTGAAGCTACAATAACTGAAATTAAAATCACCAAAGACCATGGCATTGCTTTGCTGAGAAGGCACTTCTCTGCTCCTATTTTACTTGTGTCTCCAGAGTATTTGAAGTTGTTGATCAACTGTCCCTTTTAGCTCTTACTGCTTCTGATCAATTTTCTCCTCCAGCGTCATTCTGTTGGCTCAGTCTCTAAAATCTGTGCCTTCTAAAACTCTTCTGTTTTGTGTATTCATCTCTATATGCCCAAGATTTCCAGATTTGTGTTCTATGTCATCCTACACAATTCGTGATAAGTTGCTTTTGATGGGTATAGTATTTACCACATATTTGGCAAGTATTTACTTCTCAGAATTTTTCTTTGTTCCTCTTTTTTATCATTTCTTTTACCAAAAAGTAATTAAGCTCCTTGAGGATTTGTGTTTTTTTGAGACCCTAAAGCTTTTAATACTGTGATTTCCACATAGTAGACACTCAAAACATATTGACAAATAAAACTTTTACAAGGAGCCTTATTATAGTTTAGTGTCACATTATTACAGTCTAAGAACAAATGCAAATATTCTTAGTATTTATGGTAATATCAGGCTTTCAAAATTAATCTTTAATAATCTTTTTTTATTATGATGACACCATTTAATTAGAAATGACTTATGTGGAAAATTAAAATGTCACTTTTAAAAATTCTGTATGCAAAGCAGAATTTTTTTGATTTATGGTCCTTAATTTTGAAGTTAAACAGATTATTTTTCTCTTGTTATTACATTTCACCATTTTAATTATTGAATATGTTCAGAGATGAAAATGACTATGAAATGAAATGCCTTTTTGTCATAAGCAACACTGAATGATTGTTTTACTCTAACAGGTACTTTGGGAATGAAACACAGTTGCTCTGTGCTTACAGCCTATTTGTCTTCTGAGTTACTAGATATACTCACTAGGCATCCACTTATGCAGCAGAGGAACTAATATTCCTGATGAGGACAATAAATAAGGCAATCTATGCTCCTAGTACAGAATGTGTATAAGCAAAATGGAAAAACTAATCAAACTAACTAGACTGTGCAAAGATAGAATGAGATGAGTTATATGAATTCACTTTTTTTTTTCTTTTTTGCAGTACACGGGGCTCTCACTGTTGTGGCGTCTCCCGTTTCGGAGCACAGGCTCCGGACGCGCAGGCTCAGTGGCCATGGCTCACGGGCCTAGCCGCTCCGCGGCATGTGGGATATCCCCGTACCGGGGCACGAACCCGTGTCCCCTGCATCGGCAGGCGGACTCTCAACCACTGAGCCACCAGGGAAGCCCATGAATTCACTTTTTAAATGGGAAATCAAGACAAATGCAAGATGATAGAAGCATAATTAATCTCAAACTTCTGTTTAATGATTTATTGAATTTAAAATATATACACAATTTTTATTAAATATTATACGTTTATAACAAATTTAAAAATATTTCACACTAGAGAAAGCTCAAAGGAAAATAGCAGTTCAGAAATTTTAGCACCTCAAAGCCAAAAAAAAAGGGTTGGGGGTAGAGTGTGAGAGAAAAAGGAAGGCGAAAGGGAGAAGATAATTCCCATATATGAGAATATATGTGGCTGGAGTTGCAAAGCAAACAGCACATGAAGAATAATAATTGCATTATTACTGTTACTACTATTATTATTATTATATAAAGCAAACAGAATTGAGCTCTGATGAACTTACTATATATAAAACGTGTATGTGAAAGTCCCAGTGAACATTGGCACTGTGTAATCCACCACATCATATTTCTCCATTGAAAGATGAGTAGCATTTTCAGAGCTGTTTAAATGTTAGAAATGATGATCCAAGGTTATAGACTGGTAATACATTATTCAGGATCATGAATTCAAAAGCAATCCTTTGAGTATATCTTGAGATCTATGCTTGAGGTTATATTATAAGGTGGTTTAGGGTCATTTGCATTTTTTAAAGAAACTGACCCATATATGTGTTGCCTACTCTTTTCGCCATGTAAATTTCCTTGTATTAACTTCCATCAGATTGTTGATCTTTATGTAAGCAGCTGCTCATCAATAACTTTTTGAACCATAGGATTATAGGAAGTATATTCAATTAAACACATGTCAACACAATTTTAATCTCTTCTACCAATTTAACCCTAGATTCATGCTGCTTCAAAGTATTAAAAATCCCCAAAACCTTGTTTTACATTCTGACCCACCTCAAAAGTATACAATGGAAAAATACATTCCGTAGTTTTAGTATCAAGCCTTTTCCTGTCAGCCACAATATTTGTCCGTTGCTTTATAATAGACATGTCAATATCAGTTTCACTAACTTTTATTTTCTTGGGCATCTTGAAAAGTTGAGTATGAAACAATAGTAATTCAATAAGTCTGTTTTCTTTCCTCATCCAAATGTTCTAAAATTGAAAACCAAATGATTTTTCACCTTAGCAGTAGTGGTATATTTCTGTCATTTTAAGAATATTTCTTTGGGAGTGACCTATCTTGAATATATCCATCTAAAACTGCCTAAATGTTATATGCTACTGCATACATACATACATACCCAAACTGGTCTCTTTTTTTTCCTGTGCTTTAACTTCTAGGAAATCCTTCTCCTGGGCTTTATTAAGACTTGGACTCTTTCTAGTGACCAGTAAAAGTGCTAAGTGGAGGCACAGAGACATAATGCCCTATAGGAAACGAGCCATACATTTGGAGTGAAATGTGTTTGCCTCTGAACTATGCAAATTTTAGCCATATTAACGTAGTCAGTGTACTTAAATTCTAAAAAACAACTTCCTTAGATATGATACATAGTTTACAGATAAAGAAAACGTAATTATATGCCTTCTGCATAAATCACTACTTTAAGCACATAGGATACAAACAGGAAAGCATTTTAAATTGTAAAAGCCTAGAAGTACATACAGTAATATTTTAATAGGCTGCCTGATGTATATTTACATATCTAGTTTGTCTATTGAAAATATCATAAGTGGATCAAATTGGGCATTAAATGTGAAATTATAAAATAGTCAGGACCCTCTAAATATTAGTTTATGTTGAATTCACCCAAAAACAAGAAGCATATTAACTAAATTCCATTGTTTTAGGAGTACTAACCATCTTGCCATGAGCTTTATTATTAATTTGTAGTTAAAATAATGCAAGTTTGGAGAATTTCATTCGAAATGTGAAGCAAGATATAATTAACAAGGGAAATGATGTGCAAGTTAACAATTGTTTTCATATGAGGAATTTGATCTTTACGTTTATTTAAAAATAGGCAAATTATTGCAGGTCAAATTAAAATTTTACTGTGATACAACCTTGATCGTAGGTGAGATAAATAAAGAATGCATACTCTTTAGACTAAAATATTATGGTTTACTATGGCATTGACACTCTTCCTTATTAAATTTTCTGTCTTTTATGTGAAAAAGTAACAGTGCATTTTCAGGCTTAAAAGAAATTCATGTGGTATTAAATATGACTTCAGTACTCTCTAGTATATGTTTTTAGAAAGATTGTAAAGAATATAGATTTTATTTAAAAGTAAAAAATCTTTAGAGGAATAAAGAAATGTATTAATGAATTTTATACACAGACATTGCCTCAAAGTTAATTTCATATAGGGATTGAATGTTGAAAACATATAGAGAAAAAAGAAGAATAAAATGAAATATGTGTAAACATCCCAGATTAACCTAGAGTAGATGCTGATTCTAATACAGTAATGTCTCTGTAACTTCTGTCTCTACTGCCTGCTTTCAATCTACAAAAATTAAAAGCAATACCATTATTAATTCAAATGATAGTAATATAGTCTGTCAAAATATGTTAAAAGGTAAAAACATCTAAAATTATGAAGCAAACTTACTTCTTTTTGAACAAGAAAATATTAGTCAGCAACAGCAATATTTTACATGTTAGTTTTTACATAGTTGGTAAAGCAATGTGAAGATATACGTGTTGTTGCTTCATTTGGAATGCTGCCAATAAATTAAATTTGTCTCTGACCTCTGTCTTATCTACATTTCCAGGTTACTTAAAAAACCTTGTTAATAAGGTAAAAGTATAGAAATTAATACATATTGGCAAACTCATCACTTAAACATAATAGATGACATTTACAATTTTGTGATACAATAAGTCACCTGGATATTCTTTTTCACTTTAAGCACACATTTTGAAATATAAATATATTATAATATCACCATCAACAGAAAAGCTTCTTCATGGTGAAACCACTATTTAAAGGCTAAGTAGGAAATTTGTGTCTTTGAGGAAAGTAGTTTTTAATGCCTTTCAGACAACTATATAAAGTAGATGAAACAATGTATTATATCAAGTAATGACTGATTTCAATATTATTTTTCTTTTGTTTGTGCCTACATACAAACTATATTCTTCATTCTTTTAAAAATTAGACCTACTATCAGGTATATTATAAAAATATTTATATTTAGATCAAATCTTGATTTTAAACTTATTTGATATTGTTTCATTTTATAGAATGTTCTTTACATTATGTTTGTCTACTAAAGCCAACTGTATTGGAGTGTAAAGATGTGAATAAAATGCACAAGTTGTATTATTGATCAGAGAAGAACTAAATGTGATAGACATACATGATGTCAGTTATCAGAGAAACCCATGCTGTGACAGGGCAGAACATTATTATTAGTTGTTACTGTGACCTATAAAACCGACAGGGGAGCATATGAGAATTTCCTCTTCGGAGAAGATGGGGCACATACACAATTTTCAAAAACATCACAATAGGCTTCAATATCTGTACACAATGAGTCACTGCCCCAGAACACTATTTCTCAAACTCTAGTGAGAGTCAGATCACTTGGAGGCCATGTTAAAATACAGATTTGGCCTACCCTGAGGCTTCTATTTCAGTAGTTCTGTGAGAACCCTGAGAATTTACATTCCTACCAAGTTCTTTGTGCTATTGATGTGGCTGGCCCAGGCCCCACAAGTTGAGAAACATGACCTTAGAAGAAGGTCCTGTTTCTCCAGGACATCACCATTCATGAGACCTTGTCAAGGGTGAGGGAAGGTATTCTTTCCAATGGTGATTCTACTCTCTGGATCTTCAACTGGTATTAGACACATAGCCTGCATTTTTACATACTAGAAATATAAAGTACTAACAATTTTTTAAACTTAGTATCTATGATGTAATAGACATGTGAATACTAAAGTGAATGCACTGGGGCCTTTCTTTAAACATAGTATCACCTAGTTCAACCTAGTCAGGGGTTATGTCTTAAAAGATGGATAGGAATTACCCAGGTGTCACAGTGAAGTATTTTCAACAATGGAACACTCTGTGATGTAATCTAATCCATCTTTTTCATATGTGTGAAACATTAAGACAAAAATAAGTTTTCTGTTATTACCTGCTCACAAAATGATTTGACCGTAGTGACCCTAGTCTGTGCCCTGCTTTTTTTTTCTCTTTATGATTTTGCTCAATTCTGAATACAAATTTTGTATTTGTTTTTTGAGTTGGAGATAGATTTGTATTTCCACACTGATTCTCATTTCACTAAAAAGTTTGTTCCCTTGACTTTCACTGGGAAAAACTGAACCTTCAGATAAATGTCTATGTGTTGTTTTCCAATGCTAAAAAAATATAAATATAAACACAAACAGAGTGACTCATACCTCCTACTGTAAGAATGGTGGATCACAGGGAGAATGCAGACATACATGGAGGTAGTTTCTTGCTGCTCTGTGCTTGTCCACTAGAGGGGTTAGTCTGAGGGCAAGACTGGCCTGGGCTTTTGAAGAGAAAAATCTTAGCATACTGCAAGAGTAATTTTTGCCACTTCTGTCTCCTCCCATCCCCTTTAGGAGCTTGAAGGGATTTCTTATATAGGGGAAAGGAAAGCCTAAATGTCTACTAACTAGAAAGGACTGTTTATGAGATATTTAGTGGGGCCATACTTGTTCCAGCCAAATCAATTTGGATTTAAAACTGTTGATCTTAAACATTTCAATATTTAATATTTAATCGCCCTAACAATGGCAGAAAAGAAAATCATTCCAGGCAGAGGATCTAACATGAATAGCAGCATTAAAACATAAATCTGAATGTGAAAAAATCCAAGCAGTTGTTTTTCCTGGAACATAAAATTAAGATATAAGTAAAGCTGGAGTAAAATAGAAAAAACAAATCATATAAAAACTTATGTATCATTCATTGATACACTGATGAAGTTCTCTTTGTATTTAGAGTGTGTGTGTGTGTGTGTGTGTGTGTGTGTGTGTGTGTGTGAGAGAGAGAGAGAGATAAATCCGCATAATGCAGTGGTATACAGTTATTAAGAATTAAGAATACTAAGTTTTGCATAAGATTAAAAAGTCACTTGTGTTAAAATAAGTGAACATTTAGTTTGTAAAATTGCATATGCTACTAAGTTCTCAAATATTTATTAGGAATGCTATCATGTGTCAGATGCTTTTTCATGATACTGATGATACAGTGTTAAACAACACAATTCCTGGCCCTCATCAAGACTATATTCTATATCAAAGAGACACAAAATAAATTGGAAAAAAGAAGAAATATATCACATATTTCTAACAGAATTCATTATGTATATAATTACTGGATAAATACATCTGAAATATCTAAAGTCTTTTCATAAAATTAATTTTCAAGAGACACTGGAAGGTCATCTCATGACGGACACCACTGTTAAAAAAAAACACTCAGAGAATAAGAGAAAAATAATGGAAACCAGGGTTGTATAGTATAAATATTCCCAATACAATAAAGAGCTTTGATAGGGCATATGAGATAGGAAAATAAAATTTAGTTTAAGATACTGTTTTTAAAGATGATAGAACTGAAATATAATATGTAAGTGAAACTCTCATACTTTTCAAAGGCTAACTTTAGTGTTGAGTGAAAGAGCTAAAAGTTGGATCATAAGTTTATTTTAAATGTCCCTTTGGAAGATTCTCCTCAACACCACAATCTTGTCCTATTTCTCCTCTTTTTGATGCAGTCCGTTGCTCCCTTTGCTGTTAACCAATGCCCAGAATAATAGACTTTGCCCCTTAGAGGATTTTATTCCTCTCTGCAAGTATCTGAGAGAGTTGGGTTAAAGGCAGTGTCTCTCATCTGCCCTTTTTCAGACATTCTCAATGTTCTGTTTACTTATCCAAATAATTTTTGGGTTTTTTTTTCTATCCTAACATTCCTTGCTTGTTCTCTTCCACATAAACAAAAAATGATAGATTACTCCAAACTATATTTCCTCTCATTAGTGTAAGCACTTAATTTATCCTTGTATACTGGCTTGCTAAGTTTTCCTGCTAATGTTAAAATCATAACAAAACAGTTTCTCATAACTAGGAAAATAAACGTGATTTACAGTTATAAACTTAAATATAAGAAGATCCTTATTTCTGAATGAAAGCAATAATGAAAGTTTAAAAACAGATTTATGTGTAATTATACATAAAAAGAAGAAACATGTTCTCCAGATAGAAAAAAAAATTTTTTAAGTGTGATCAGTGAGAATAATCAATGTCTCAGTGATAACAAAATCTTCAAATTTTCTTTCCCTCTACACAGTCTGAAACAAAACAATTAAAAAAAAGAAGTTAGGCTCTGGATGTTGTACACCAATAAAATGAAAATGTAGAGCATTTCTGATATAAAGTTTTGGTTCTAACTAAAATAAACTTGTATACATCTACTCATTTCATAAAACATTAAATTACACAATGTAAAAAGTATAAAAGACACGTATCTATATTGCCTGTGAGACTCTAAATTGGTTGAAATTTCTAAAAAAGTAAAAACATGGAAATACCATTTGACTGCATAACCTATATCTTGTCAGATGACTTCTAGAAAAATTAGAAATGCTGACACTATCTAAAATATGCATAATCATTATTGTCTTGAATAAAAACATTATAAATGATAGTTAACATTTCTTGACTGCTTTGTATACAGCAGGAACTGGGCTAAGTGTTTTATATATGTCATGGGAATCAGAGATTTTAGGTTTAGATTTCAAGTGTGCAACTTATTAGCCATATTGACCCAACGCAATAACGTAACCCTTATGAAATTCATGATCTTCATCTCCAAAGTGTGGTTATAATAACAAATAGCAAGAAGTGTGGTTGTGTAAATGAAATGAAACAATACATACGGAAACACCTAGCAAAAAAGTTATTTCTCTTCATTAACATTTCTGACCTGTAAGAATAGGCTGAAGCCTGGTTAATTTTTAAAAAGCAAGAGTTTTGATATGCGTATTTAAAAGTTGCTGCCACTTAAAATGTAAAACCAAAACGTATTTCAAAAGTAGCCAATAGCTAGGGGTTACTTGATGGGAAATTATATAAGCAAGGATGTTAGTTCATAAATATGCTACACATAATTGAGTCAATACTGAATGTCTGTCCAAAGGGAAGAAAAAAAAAAAAACTAAAGAAAGCCAAGTCTCGAAAAATGTCCCCTATGATTAGACATGTTCAAGACATGCATAAAACACTTCAAAAAGCAGAAGGATGCTGACTGTTATTATGAGTCTTTTGTTCTTTTTTCTTGAATCTCAGAAGGTTAAGAACTTGAAAGGTGAAATTTCATAATACAGGGAAATGTAACTGAAACAATAGGCAGGAAAACATATAGATAAATGACAAGATGATTTAGACCAAACGTAATAAATAATGAATAAATTAAGTGAGTTAAGAACAGAGAGTTCAAGCCTGAAACTTAACAGAGAAAATAAATGGAGAAACACTCTTCTAACTCATTATATGACCCATTATATGACCTAATTACTACCTACAAATAAGAACTATACAAGGAAGTAAATTTAATGGCTATGACAGGTATTATTTATTTCAGTTTTTAGCATAAAAATTATCCCAAAGTAAGTGGCATAAAACAACAACCATTTCATTGTGTGGGGCAGGCATTCTGATAGGGCACATCTGGATCGTTATCTCTATTTCCTATTTCTATTTGCACTCCTCTGGTAGCAGTATATGGTGACCCAGCTTAGAAACATCTGGCCCATCTGGAAAGCATCAGCTATTTCTATGAAACATTCTCTTAAAATACCTGCAGGTGAGGAGTGCAACAGAAGGCAAGAATTATCTTGATACTCATTTGCATCTCATCTAGGCTGAGATGACTTATAGATCAGGATCAGCTAGGAATGTTTACCTACCTGTGGCCTCTCTGTGTAACTTGAGCTTCCTCACAGCACGGTGACCACTAAATGTTTGAACTTTTAATATAGTGGCTGAGGGCTCCAAGAACAAAGCAAAGGCTGAAAGTTTAAGTAACTAGTGTATAGAACTCACCTCTTATTGGGAGGAGAGTAAAAGATGTAGTCCTATTTTACAATCACAGTATTACTCGTGCTCCATGCCATATCCCCTCGGTCTACCTCTGATTTCAGCTTTATGTGCCATGGACCAGTCCTTTACATGCTGCAAGCAGTCTGTCTGTCAAGTTCTCACTGCGTGCCTCACCTGCTCTTTTGCTCCCTGCTTTTCTCTCCCTCCACCTCTTTTTTTGTGGTTTGGGTACAGATATGTATATTCTATTTCACAAATCATGGGGAAATTGTTCTTTTGCAAATAATAATAAATTAAACATGTTCATATCAGGAAAAGTAAAACTAAGAAAATAAATAGATAATTCTCATAACTGATTCAGCAAGTCCTTAGCAAGACAGGGCCACAGTTAACACGCTGTGGTAACCAACCAGCTTAGTGATTCCATCTGTATTTGTTTTTGGCTTTCTCTTTCTCATGTTCTTTGCTCTCTCATGTTTTTGAACTCTTCCCAAATAAACTACCTGCAGACAAGTTGTGGTCTTGGTTATGTTTTTGGACAAGGGGTAAAAACAAAATAGAAATCAATCTTATTTATGAATGAATATAGAAGTAAATACACTAAAATAAAACAAAGCAAAAATAAGAAACCATATTAAATAGTACATTGTGAAAAAGTGGCTTACTTTATGAACGCAAAAGACTTTTATGTTTTATTGAGGTATAACTGACATACTATGTATATAGATGTAAAGCATACAATTTGATACATTCACCATAATTAAGATAATTACCATAGCCGTCATCCCCAAAATTCCTTTGTGCTCTATTTTAATCTACTCCTTTATCTATAGTATCAGTGAAATATAAAACTAGAAAGGCATCTTATTTAATATTAAGCAATTGACAAAATCTGACAATAGTAAATATGAATGAAGATTAAAGGGATGAGAGTATATAAGAATGTAAACTGGTACATCTACCTTGGAAAATAACCTTTCATTATTTTTAATATGAAACATGAACAGAATTTATGACTTAGAGATCCCCTTTTAGATTTATATCCTAGATAAACATATACATACATATATGCTATATGCTCATGATAGCATAGTTGTGGACGCAAAGCTCTCCTTCGAAAAGATAAAAACAAAATAATATTACAGAGAAGTGAAAATAAACCATAGCACCAAACAAGTAATAGTAGAGCATTGCTAATGGAGGGGCCACCTGACTTAATGAGTTTCCTAATGTCACATCACTTGCAAAGAGTCTACACCAAATAAAATTTCACATGACTATAATCAGTTCTTTAAACCTGCCTTTTTTTTGGAAATACAAGAGGTGAAGATCAGTTTAATAACACCTCAAGGACACAGTCAGACAAATCCAGACTATGTGACATTCTACAAGACAATAGCACTTGTCTCTTAAAGTAAATACCATGAGGAAGATGTAAGAGGGTGATCTGTTTCAATATTAAAGGAGGCTAAAGAGATGTCAGTATACAACGTGTGCACACTGAAAAAAGCTGAAGAAGGCATTTTTGAGACAATTATGAAATTTCAATATGGATTGAATGTTAACTGTTCTAGGGAATTTCAAGTTTTTGTGTGTGTGTTTTTTTTTTTTGCTCAATGGTATTGTTCATTTAGAAAATACTTCTAATTTCTGTAGATGCATGCTGAATTGTTGTTTTATGTACATACAGCAAATGTGGTAATAAGTTAAAAACTGAATCTAGCTGGGGTACATGTTCAATGAAATTTTATTAATTTAAATGTTTAAAAATAAATTTTATAATTATTAATGAATTCAAATTTATTTTAAAATGTTGAAAACAAATATTCCTCTCTCGCTTCTCTAGATCTCTGTCATTCTTTACATTGCTGTCAGAGTTATCTTAGTCACACACAGGTCTGATTAAGCTATTTATTCCTCAAGGCTTAATTTAAATAGCACTCCTTCTGAGAAGCTTCATTTAACTTCCCAGGAATAATCCATTGTTTTGTTTGATTTGTTTTGGTTTTGGTGATCCCCTATATGTTTTTCTATAATAATTACACAATTGATATTCTATCATAGTCTAGTTTTTTATTCAACTATTTATTACACTTTCTAAACTCTAATGTCTTTTTGTATGCAACTGAACTCCTGAGATTTAGTCTGCTATCATACCTTATATATGAAAAATAATATGCACATTGTAATATGTACATCTGAATATTTATTCTTAAACATTTTAGTATGCTATTATTTAAGCATTGAATTGAATTTAAAAAAACAATTAAAAATCATTATAGATAGCTATTGTGTCAAATACGTAACATTGATTTCATAATATATATTGAAGAATAAAACTTTCCCAAGGGTCTAATACAGTGCTCTAAAAATTAGAGATATCTACATCAAATTTACTATTATACATTATGATACGAACTATTATACATTATGATACATACATTTTGACAAAACTATGGCAATTGTTACTCAAAGAAGTTTACCATTTTTTAATTTTAAATCTCCTTTTAACTAATATAGAAATTTTATGCTAAGCACCAATTTCTTTTTTTTTTTTTTTTTTTTTGCGGTACGCGGGCCTCTCACTGTTGTGGCCTCTCCCGTTGCGGAGCACAGGCTCCGGACACACAGGCTCAGCGGCCATGGCTCACAGGCCCAGCCGCTCCGCGGCATGTGGGATCTTCCCGGACTGGGACACGAACCCATGTGCCCTGCATCGGCAGGCAGACTCTCAACCACTGCGCCACCAGGGAAGCCCAAGCACCAATTTCTTGAAATAAATTTCTGGCAGTGTTTTTCCTTCTGAGTTGTTTTTAAAATAATGTATAATAGATATGAGATAAAATCCCTCAATAATAGAAGAAATTCTGACCATCTAAACTACTCTGATATGTTCCACTCTAACATGTGAGTCATTGATTCCATTTCTGTTGGCTTCTTAGATTGTTATTGTTACCAACATTTTAATATCATTGTTTGTTGAGAGAAAATTTAGGTAATGGAAGGTTTTGTATTTAATTAGCTCTCAGATTTTATAGTTTGGATGACAAATCAATTTCTTTAATATACAAAACTAAATGAAAAACAAACACTATCTCATTTAGTCTATTGATTTCTCCCTAGTTTTTGCTGTTCCGCTTTTAGTTATTTATTTTTTTATATTTTTCTTTTCATGCTTGGATTGAAGCCTAAGCTTCCAGCCACAATTGCTACCATTCAAGCTAGTCTTAAAAGTGAAGTAAAATATGCTTCTCTTGCTGACCTTCCTGCCCTTAGCTTAGAATTAGACAACTTATTCCCTCTCTTATACCAATGGCAGAACTACTCCTTTCATGAAAAGCTGCTACATCCATATGTATTAGACAAGGCATGAAGCACCGGCTGCTATGTACTGCTTTTCTAGCACACAGAGCTTGCTCACTGCTTATACCTCAGCTCAGGAAACAAACAAAAAGGCTTAAGAAGGCTCCTATTTGTTTTGAGGTCTTAGTTTATTCTGCCAAGTAGAACTACAAAAGGCTTTGTATTATTATATCTTTTTTGATGATGAGTCCACAAAGGAAATAATTTATATGGCTTCCCTCCTGATACTTGCTTAAAAGAAATACACTTAAAAGTAATAGATATAATTAAATTACAATACACCTGTAAACTCTAGCCTTTATTTTATAGATTGATGGTCAGAATTCCATGTTTGTGCAACATAAATAAATATTACTTTTTAAATTGAGGCTGAAACAAATGAGAAGGCATCCATCATTTTCCCGTTGTCAAATTGCATTATTCCATTGCTGAGGAATAGCAATACAGCTATTCTGAAACATTCCCATGGTGCCAACCTCAATAATGATAGTACAACTACAACTATTTCTGTAAATCCTTTACAGTTTACAGTATATGCATTAGATCCAGTGATATGTATACAGATTTAATTTTATATTTGCTAAAACTGGGACTGGGAGACCTCTTAAGTCAAGTAGTTTCTTAACATTAAAAAACATTACTGGATAGATCACTCTTTTATATTTCAGATGTCATTTTCTAGAGGCAATATATCATAGTGGTTAAGGACTTGGATTTTGAAGTGAGGTTGTCTGGTTCTTTGTTTCACAAATTCTGTCGATAAGTAGCTGTGTAATTTTTGACAGTTTACTTAACTTTCTATGCCTCAGTTTCCTCATATTCATGTTTGGAAGACAAATTGAGCTCAGCAGAGTGGATGGAACATAACATGAGTCAAAGTAAACAGTAGTTGTGTGTGTGTGTTTACTTTTTTTTGATTTGGTTTGTCTTTTCTTTTTTTTGCGGTACGCGGGCCTCTCACTGTTGTGGCCTCTCCCGTTGCGGAGCACAGGCTCCAGACACGCAGGCTCAGTAGTTGTGGCTCACGGGCCCAGTTGCTCCGCGGCATGTGGGATCTTCCTGGACCAGGGCATGAACCCACGTCCCCTGCAGCGGCAGGCAGACTCTCAACCACTGTGCCACCAGGGAAGCCCATAATCTTGTTACATTTTAGTACTCTTAAAATCTTTTGTTTCCTATAAGGATATTTTTAATTCTCCCATAGACATTAACACATTTAAAATGTATAAGACAGGTGATTCTTAATGTATGTGTAAATGTTTTTATGATTATAAAAAGTAATTATGTTGACAAGCAATTGATTTGAAAATGAAAGAAGCTTATGAAAGATTAACGTTGTTAATGAGCATGATGGCTCTTAAAAATGTGATAATGAAATGAAATATAGAAGTCACTTTGGCACAACTTCTTTGGCATAACTTTTTTTTGGCTTCATATTTTTTCTCATAACCAAACAACAAAGGAGTTTTTCTTGAAATCTTTACTCACTCACATTGCAGTTAATTACTTTAAATTAAAGATTAGTCATGAGCTGTGTAAATGTTATTATAAGATAATAGTATTATGAACCACATAGTCATGGCAAGAGATACTTAGGATATTAAAGAAATTAATGTGGCCTATTCTCAATGAACTAAAGGAGATTCAAATAATTTGATGATAAATACGTACTTGAAAACTTTACAAGATGGAAAGAGAGCTTTGATGTACAAAATTAGACTTATGGGTCAAAATGTTACTGTATGATACAGAGCTTTTGAAATCGACAGTTAAACAACTAAAATTTCCAGATGGCACAGGTTCATTTCCTACCTGATGCAAGTTTATCTAGCTATGTACTTTACATGAGAATCATGGTAAAGTAATATGCTTTAACTGTCTAAAGGCATGCTTTAATTCAAGTGACTTAATGATTTCATTGTTTTTCTAAACCAAAATAAAAACACGAAGCTCCAAGTGAACAGGCTAGCACTCTGGAAGAATTACAACTTTATCTTATATTATATGGAAAAACACAACAACAACAAAAGGATATGCTTGCCTTTTATGATGGTTGAAACCCACAAGTGAGAAGAAGCTGACTGTAGATACCGAAGTGTAGAGCTGGGTAGTGTTAAAAACTGAGAGCAGATGCCAGCGGTTTAAAATATAAGTTCAAAAGGCTGGAGAGACCCTTTATTCTGAGAAAATTTAATAGCTGCGAGAGCATTTAAAGCTCAGAATCAGCAGCAAATGTGTAATAATAAGTTATGTAATACCTTTATTCCAGCTGGTAGGTGCATGTAAGCAAAAGCTATGGTCATAAAAAGAGAATGGACTGAGATTTATCATAGGTAATAGAAAGGATTAAAAAAAATACAAACGCAAGCAATAAAAGAGATGAGTTGAAAGTGAGAGCTGTGGTTAATAGTGCAGTCTCAACTCCAAATGAGACTTGTTTCTTTTAGTGCTTACTTGAACATCTTTCATCAGTTGCTTAAAAAAAGATTTAAGCAACTTGGGAGACATTATCTAAAGAATGAGTGCTGTATTTATGTATTAAAAAGCACAATTAAGTATGCTAACTTGGGGCTTCCCTGGTGGTGCAGTGGTTGAGAGTCCGCCTGCCGATGCAGGGGACACAGTTTCGTGCCTCGGTCCGGGAAGATCCCACATGCCGCGGAGCGGCTGGGCCCGTGAGCCATGGCCGCTGAGCAGATATCTCTAGTTTCTACTTCTACCCATGCTGGATATACATCATTTTATTTGTTTCAGTTACTTGTATCACCGTTCAACTGATGGCAAGCTACAAGAATGAAAGAGAAAAATTAAAAGAACTTATTTGTAACTTTTGGCAATACTGTATGTTAGGGATTTGGGAAATCTTCCCTATTCTATTTCTACATGCATAGCTAGTTGGGTTATTTTTATGGAATTTACCACACAGTAATAATAAATAAATGTTTGTCACATTCATAGTACAGATATTTTTCAATAACAATCTCTAGAGCCAGAAAAGAGAAAAGGATAAAGAAATAGTTTCATGAACTAGTAATTCTTATATCATAACTGGCATGTGACAAAGCACAGATTAGGTGCTCAATCAGTGCTGAATGCAATTACAAGTTTATCGGGATATATACAAAATGTCCCCTACATCTCATCAATCTGTGGTTCCTGTAGGAGTTGCCTTAATAGTCTGTCCCTAAATCCAATAGACTTATGGATTTCCTAACAATTTAAAAACCTTAATCCCTTCCCTTCCTTGAATTGTGGCTCTTTAGAAATGAGGATGAGGCAGGACAATGGATTAAAGTACTTGCATTTGCCTTCTGCAGTTTTGCAGATCTTCTCACACTCTTTGGTGTCCTTTGCTTTAAGTCTGCAGATTCCCTGGCCTTGTAAAGAAGTGGGCTGGCCCACTCCTGATCTTTTAGTCTTGCAATTTAACCATGTTGTCAGCTTCCCAGGGTCCAGGTGCAGACACCTGAAAATAAACAAAAAACGCCTTACCTTTTACTGTTCATTAATTTTAGATGGTTGTGTCTGCAGAGTAGCTCAAGAAATTAGAAGTTGTTTTCTTTCTTTTTTGTTGTTTTTTACATTATTTTACTACCACACTCTCTCCTCTTTCTTAGGACGTATAGGCTAGTGGAACTCCATCGTTTTTCTACAGCTTTGCATCTGAGGAATGTGACATATCCCTATCTTTATCACTGAATCACTAATGATTTTTGTGGCAGTGTTTGAGTTTCTGTGTGTGTTGGGTGGGGGTGATTGGACTGGGAGAAATTGATGGGTAAGAGGAAAATGACCTATAAAATGTATCTGTATCTCCAGGGTGTCCACAAAAAATTAATCAGTCAATGTAAGAAAGAAATGGAATTTTTTATTTGTGTAAAATTGAGGATTATAAACTGGGAACAGCCTCTGAGAGACATCTGAGAACAGTTCCACTCACTAGAAGTTGAAGTACAGTTATATGGGTTTTCTGAGACAGAGGGCTGTACATTAAATGATGTATTATTGACAGTTTGCACAATCCAGGTCTGTAAGTACAAAGTGGTGGGTCATCGTGACCCTTACGAGGTCACGAAGGAATATTGTCTTTTAAGGAGTTGTCTTGATGGTGATAGGAGAATGTTGCTCTTTATGGCTGAGCAGGTATTTCCGCCAGTGGGGAGGACTGGTCGTCGATGCATAATGCAGATACATAATGCACAATAGAGGAGAGAGAAGAGGCCAAAGGGCAGAGAAGAAATTTTTTGTTTAAATGTTTCTTGTCTTGCCATAAAATATGAATTTTATTTCACAAAGGTGTATGCATTGTTTGAAACATTCATTGCCACCACTGCCACTGTAATTTTGATAAAATTCCTTGCCTTAGAGTCACTGATAGGCAATGGTAGAAGCATAAGGAAAGAGTTCTGAACTTCAAAGGAGAGTTTGTGCTCAGTCTCATACTGTGTCCACCACAACCTCATTAGGCCAGCTTCCTACATGACATGCAAATCATCTTCCTTCACGTTTCCCATTGTCCTTCACTAAAATTTGGCTTTTATTGTCCCTCTACAGTCTGTGTATTTGCATGTAAAACCAACTGTTAAATGAAGACATTTGACTAGATGCCCATTTAAGCGTTTCAAGTACACTGACAGTTAAGAAGGCTTTGTCTGCTCAGAAAAGATGGAAGTTCTGGGCAGGGTGAATGGGATGTTACCTGATCCACATATTGGCACTTCAACATGTAAACTTCAGCCAAAAAAAGGCTAAGAAACATTGTTACAAATATACTCTTTAAATCTTTCCTCTCTTCATCCAAAAACATCCCCAGAAAACTCAGGTAGGTTCTGGATTAAAATCTAAAAAAAAAATTCTTATGTGGATATAATCTATTTATAATTGTTGCACATAGCTTAATAAGTTGAAAAGCATCTGTTCACACTGGATGGCCGGCTCCTTAGAAAAAGGAACCATGTTCTATCCATTTTTGTACATTCAGATTTTATTTATTCAATAGTTTATGTCAAATATTTAGGGAGTATGGTATTAGGTACTTTCCAAGGAGCTAAACCTTTGCATCTGGATATTGCAGTCTGTTTGCTTAGAGAAAGACAATTAAGCCATCAGTTTAATACCTTTTCATAGCTACCATAATGGAGGTAAGCACAGTGCTGTATGGGGGCATAGGAAGAAACACCAATTCTTGCTGGAGTGGAGAGGTCAAGGTGTCCTGGAGGAGGTGACACTTGAGTTGAGTTAGGAAGGATAATAGAATATTGGTGAGTAATGTATGAAAGGGAGAAAGACGAATTGCAATTCAGGAAGATGTAACAACGTCATAAGGAACTGGTATGTTTGGGGAAGTAAAGGTAGAGGCCAGGTTGAACTTGAGAGGGGACGCAGAAGGAAGGGTTTTGTTCTTTATTCTGAGGCATATTGGAGAACAGAAGGAATTTTTTTACAGGGAGTAGTATGATCATATTTGGATTTTATAAATATCCCATCTGCAGCAGCATGGATAATTCATAGGAGTGGAACTGGACTGAAAGCAGAGGTACAAGTTATATTTTATTAAATATATCATACTTATATGGATCGGATATTGGGTTCCATCGAGCTTTAAATTGGCCCGGATTATTTATTTTCTTATCAAAATATTATTATTAATAATTTTAGTAAAGGGAATTCCCTGGCTATCCAGTGGTTAGAACTCTGTGCTTTCACTGCCGAGGGCCCAGTTTCGATGCCTGGTCAGGGAACTAAGATCCCACAAGCTGTGCAGTGGGTCCAAAAAAAAAAAAATTATTAATATAAGCCAGAATGGGTTTGGTACTTGGTACTTCCAGCCCTGACATTGTCTTACCTAGTAATATGTGCAACCCAGGTGTGGCGAAGAGTTTTCACATTCACATGTGGTAAAATGTGAGACAGACCTTATCTCTTTCCCCTACACTTGTGACTCAGTGTAACCAACATCTCTCTTTCAAGAGCAGCAAGCAAGGTCTTCACTAATAAACATGAAAGAAAATGTGACCAGTGAGGATTCACTTCCTGTTGATGGTGCTAAGTGAAACATTGGTTGCCATTTGGTGTAGCAGTAAGTTGAACCAGAGTGAACAGTGACTTGAACTGCATGAGTTCCACAATTCACCAGACTGTGATGGAGTCATTAGGGGCACGTGGAAAGATACCTTCAGAGGACATGAAATAGGTGTAGGAAATGCAGACAGAAGGTCCCTATTTGCACTCTGGAGTATCTTAACATTTGGGAAGAATCTTTAATGGAATTCCTGTATTTAACTGGATAAACATATATTCTACAGTGAAATAGAATACATTGGATAAGGCTATGATTTTTCAACACTTGAATTTGGCAAACTCTTCAAAAGAAGCATACAGGTAACATTTTGCTTTCTTGCCTCATAAAAATATTTATTGGCAAGAAAAGCACTCTAGCTGTTGACAAAAAGATAGTAGCTGTGTAAATATTTGGCTTGAAATATTTATATATATAAGGAAAAGTCTTAAATTGAGAGTATCCTTTCATTCTGCAATATTGGCTCTGAGCTTTTTAATGAATTTCCATTAAAAGACAAAGGGAAGCGTACTAATGCCTTAGATTGGGTTCCCTAAAAGCAGAGAGAGTGTTTTTGAGAAAGGAATTGATTGAGGGAGTGCTCTCAGGAGAAGAGGAGTGTAGGAAACAGGGAAGGTTATGGGATCAAAGGTAAAAAAGGATGTTATCTTGGCAGGCGATTAACTTGGGCCTGGTGCCACAATGATTTTCCTATTTCTTTTTCCCACCCCCTCTGATTACTTAAGCACCAAATTTACCACAAGGGGTGAGGCATTCAAATTGTTAATTCTAAATATAAAAAGGGGGGTTCATAGAAAAAAATCCTTATCAGTTTCCAAAGTCATCAGCTTTATGTCTGACTTTCTTTTCTCCCCTGAGGGACTTCCCTTTCCTAGTCTTTTGTGTGAAACCTGCCCACAATCCCCTAGTTTAATACCCTCAAGCTGTGTATATATCAGGACATAAACTCATAATCTCCATCCCCATCATTTTTCTATGTAAACAGAAGACCAAAATGTCTAAACCCTAAACCTAGCAAAAATAAAATAAATAAAATTTGTCCCATTTAATGCCAGGGGACCATATTTTTTAACTCCTTTGGTGAAGAGTCTAATAGTCCCCAGTAAGACAGATAGAGCTGTTCTTGGCCTGTTGAGAGCTATTCTCCAGGAGGAAGTAGCAACTCAGAGTATGAGAGCATCACCGGCTAAAGGTATGGGGAGGAACAGAATCAACAGTGTCGATTACAACTGAAAACCAGACTTGTGCATTTACATGTTAATTTTATATTTACTACATATGAATCTTCCATAGAATTTCCTTTATAATATACATGTGCTGCTACATTTTAAAATATATCACGTCTTCAAAATGTAGCTTAAAAAATCATGAAAATATCTCCTTTTTTTCAATGATTTCATCACTGCAAATTACCCAGTTACTTTTCTAATTTAATTGGAAAAAAATATACAGTTACCCTTTAAACATTAAATACCAATTTAAAATTTTTCATAGTACCATTTAAAATCCTTGAAAAAAGGGGTTACAGTAGAAGTACTGAGAAGACCTTAATTATAGCACTGGGAAAAGTAATGCTCTAATGGCTATATAGCAGATTGTATTTCAAGTGAAGAAACAATAAAACTGTAAACCATGAAGTGCAAGCAGGGGATAAGACATATGTCTCATGCATTCAGCCTCGACTAAAGTGACAATTTTCAGGCGCAGTTGGATTCTTAATCAGATAATTTTATCAGGTACAAAGAGCTGTCATTCTCACTGGCCATTAAAAAATAGCTTTTAAATGGTGTAAAAAGATCATTTTCTCTTTTCCTGTTCACTGGCACTAGTTTGCCAGCAGTATATCTGTACTCACTTCTAAGAGCCCAACTCACTTTCATTTAGGTCTTTTTAATTTTTTCTCAGAAGTGACAAAATTTAACAATGCTAAAGAATTTAATCATACAGCATCCATAGCAAAATAAATAACTAAAACATTTTCATATTTGCAGTACGTTTTTTATTTGAGGATGAAGTCATAGGCTTTTTTGTTTTTTTGCGGTACGCGGGCCTCTCACTGCTGTGGCCTCTCCTGCTGCGGAGCACAGGCTCCGGACGCGCAGGCTCAGCGGCCATGGCCCACGGGCCCAGCCGCTCCACGGCATGTGGGATCTTCCCGGACCGGGGCACGAACCCGTGTCCCCTGCATCGGCAGGCGGACTCTTAACCGCTGCGCCACCAGGGAAGCCCCATAGGCTTTTTTTTTTTTTTTAAGAGATAATTTGTTAATTCAAATAAGGATTGAAAGACTTCTGGACAACAGGTGAAGAAACCTATTTGTCCAGTGTAGGTCACTGTGATAACAAGCTGTGAAGAGCTAAAACAACCATGTAAAACTATTTCAATGTTATATCCAATGCCAGAGTTTCTCTACAAATGAAATAAAATACAAACATACAGGCAAAAAAATTACATAACCTCCTTTTTCCGAGATACAAGATTGAAAGGAAGAAGACTAAAAGATAATGAATAAAGAAAAGAAAGAATATATATATATAAAATATATTCACATACACAACAACATCTTATATAAATCTTATTCCCAGCCACAAAAATATGAATCGTGTCTTCATTTATCCCAAACAATGAAACGCAAATTTACTTTTGTAATCAGGTTCAATTCCTGCAGTATTTGCTAAATTTTTTTATATAATAAGGGATGATAGGTAATAGTTAATCCATTAATAAAAGTTATGTAATGATCTTTTAATTTCTGAGTTTCCTTCAGATTCATGCTTCCTATTTAGTAACCCAGTTTCCGTTCTGGTAGGCATGAGAGTGACAGAGTGAATAAATGTTATTTTAGAAAATCAGAAGATGGGACATATGTGTGTCTTAACCAGGAAAAAGGGAAAAGAGAAAGCACATCTTTTCTGCTCCTGTGGACTGTCAAAAGAGGAAGGGGAAAAGCTGACTCCTGCCACTCAGTGGGATTGTGGGATGAAGGGTAGGGATTTTCAGGAAGGCAGAGAGAGGGTATGCTGTGACCTCCACTCATTTTTTGCTAAACTGCAATCCCAGGGTCCCTGAGGAGTGATAAACAGGTTGAAGAGACAGCCCAGGGCAGAGGAGTTGTTTCTTTTCTGTTTGCGCTGTTGTGGGAAGACTTCTAGACTTGTAGACTGTGTCTTTCACATTGTAACCGCCATGAGAATAAAATGAGCTTTGAGACCTGTTGAAGCAGAAGGAAGGCCTGAGGGTCTCTTCAGCACCTGTGTCACATGAATCTGATGGTTCTGTCTCGCAAGTTTACTGGGGATTTCAGGGAAGTGGAAGAGAAAGTACTTTGTAACTGAAACCTCCAGAGCAGAAACCTGGGGTCAGACTAAAGGGGAATTGCAGTGGTGGTATGGCATAGCTAAGGTGAGGTTAAGTGACCTCTGAAAAGCCAGAGAAGAGATCACAGCAGCCATCAACTTGACCTGCACTGGGCCCAGGAACAGGTTCTGCCTGATCTCTTCTCTGGGAACAGTAACCAGTATATATTTCCCAAAACATGATCATGCAAACTTCCGTATACTGATACTGTCTGGGGAAGAATCTGGAGGTGTGATTTGAACCTGAAATGTTGAATTATCAAGAACAAATAGATTGCATAAACTGATGGTAAAACTATTTGGCCATTCTGAGCTTATCAAATAGGGTTATACTGCACTTTCAGGACATGCATGTGTTTATATGTTTGTGTGGGGAGAGTGTGCATGCATGTGAGTGTGAGTGTGTTTAACACCACACTTCTCTGTAAGTCGAGGGAAGAGGGTACATGGAGAAGGATCAGATGAATTACGGGAAGAGTTAAAGAAGCTAAATTTGCTTATCTGAGTACAATGTGGATAAATTTGCAACTTCATCATAGTCAACATTTAAAAATTCTAATTGGGATACCAATTCTCCAACAAAGGCATAAAATATAGGCATAAACCACCTAGGGTCTCCCATGCCTTCTTCTTGTCACTACTTTGGCTATTACCCAAAAAATTAAGAGAGATTTGCACTTCCAATTCTGAATTGGGTCAAGGGCAAATCACTCGAAGCATAATATTCTATTCTTAGCCAGATAATCAAAGTATGAGTCTCAGGAAACAAATTATCCATAAGTAATTTAGGCTTAGTTTTTAAAATATCTTAATATCAAATACTTTGTGCCAAGTTCCTTCTCTTTTGCTTTTCGTCTCATTAATGTGTTGTCACTGCAAAGGGATTGCACATTGTACAGATGGGGAGACTGAGGCTCCAAGAGATGAATTGTCTACACTCACAGAGCTAGAAGTAAAAGACTTGCGGTTTGAATGTGGAGACCATGGCCTTTTTACTTCACAGGACTCATAAGTTAGCACTCTCAAGGGCAGGAAAAGTACTTGAGAACTTCGGTTATAGTTGAGAGATGATACATGAGAGAAGGTGGCAGAAAATCCCTACTCAGACTATGGGGAAATGGGATATAGAAGATGGGTAGGGGGGCAATGAGTCTCTGGAAAAGAAATAGTAAAGGCCAATATAAATTGTGCCATTACATGCATTCATCAGAATTGCTTGACAATTTAATATCCATTACAGAGCTAATGAGAAGATTGAAAACTAAAGCCAATTGAAAGCTAAAGCCAAACTAAAGCCCTCTCTCCCTCTCCAGATCCTGAATTGAGATACAGCATTAGTGTTTGGCTTATTGGTCCCCAGTCATGTCAGTGCGATTTTAGACGGACTATACACGTTCCTAAAAGAATTGCTGCGGTATTTTAAGAAGCTTGTACTTCGTTAGAAGTTTGAATCCATCCTAAAAATGTCTCTTCCTAGGAAAGGCACTTGAGTTGCTATTTAATAGAGACAGCCGTACCTAGCTGTCAACTCCAAAAGAGCAGTTTTTCAGTTTCTCTTGAGGCATGGACTTCTATTTATTCACCTGTTTCTGACTGCATATATGATTTTATATTCAAAATCTGTGGAGATAAGCATTTCATCTTTAAAAATAGAATGCAAGTGATTTTATACTTTATGAACTGAAAAAGTAAAATGCTTAAGAAGATTATAGATTATCATCACAATCTGCATATAAGATGTCTTTCATCTGGGGAATATTAAAAAAATCAAGAGAGATTAAATATAATTAAGGGGGGGAGACAATGAATGAGTAATCCACAGAACACCATCAGAATTTTCCACATTCATAAAACTTATTTAGAATTCAGTGAACTAGACAATGAAAAAAATGATAAAGCAACCCACACAAAAAACAAAGTAGGCAAATAAACAATTCATTAATGTGGCAAAGCTTGATATAAGCAAAATGGGAATTGACTTTTAAAACTATAGCTTCTGAAAAATTAAATATGGTTTTAAAAATTCCTTGTCAATATGCACCGTGCACCACCAGCTTTTCTTGTTTACAGTATTTCATTTGTAAATAACCTCTTCAAATGCAATAAATATTTACATGTAGGAAGGAATTCCAAACATCTTAATTTACCTAAGTAATCATACAGTAGGACTGAATGTGAATGGTTATACATATACTTCTTTCAACTAAATGAACAAACTTAAATTTTTCTTTTAAAATGTCCATTCATAGAGTCTATGAGTGAAAAACTTATTGAAAGCAGATCAGGGGATAAGGATCATTCATTTTCTGATTCTTTGATTATAAAACTTGCCCATTAAGAAATATCCCATGGTACTATGCACAGACATTTATTTAGAACTAATCGCATTATGTTGTGGTTAGCTCTTTACTAGTTTGTTTTATAGAGGAGTCTGGATTGATATGGGGAAGAACATTTGCTAAAAGGATCTACTTAAATTCTTGGACCAGATGAGAAGGGTATATGGAGAAGAGGTAAAATATATATAAAATATACAGAATTGTAGGAAAAGTATGTTGAGTTTATAAAGATAAAAATAAAAATATATCAAAATTGTGGAAAGAATACTGTTTTAAATTCCTAAAGCCAGTTTCTACAGTAGTCTTTTATTTATCTGAATTGGGAAAGTTGTATTCTTCAGCATATCATTTTAGTTCCTAATGGCGGGAATTGATATTCTCCTAGTTACCTGTCAAATGCATCCCTCTCAATCTATCCCCCTCAATCCAAACTCCACACAACCATTGTGAAAATAAGAAACCCATCAGGGAAGTCCACAACTATGGTATTAATATATATATACAAATTTTTTATACATGTAAAGTTATACATATACAATTTTATATATATGCTTAATCATACATACATATTTTATACACACATATGAGTCTGTATGTATATATTAACAAATACGTTGTGGGAGATGATTAACAAACCCACAAAGCATTTATCTCAAATTAAATCAAGAACTCAGGGCTTCCCTGGTGGCGCAGTGGTTGAGTCCGCCTGCCGATGCAGGGGACACGGCTTCGTGCCCCCGTCGGGGAAGATCCCACGTGCCGCGGAGCGGCTGGGCCCGTGAGCCATGGCTGCTGAGCCTGCGCGTCCGGAGCCTGTGCTCCACAACGGGAGAGGCCACAGCAGTGAGAGGCCCGCGTACCGCAAAAAAAAAAAAAAAAAAAAAGAACTCAGAAGAATACAGGAAGAACAACTAAAAAAAGAAAGTGAATTGAACAAAATGTTGCTGGTAAAACCAGGATGATATTTCTACATTGTTTGTGTAATAAGAATAAAATAAATAGAATTGGACGGAAACAATTACAGAGATTATGATTCAGTCAATATGAAAAGAAAATTAAAATTGTCTATAATTTTGAAATAGTCATAACCCTTAGTCATAATCCTTTCCTTAAGGAAAAAATCCATTTAAAATTTTGGAATGTTTGTGGTTTGACTTAGAGTTGATGGCTTGTAACATAGATGATTAGGTATATTCATATTACTTTTTTTGCTTTATGACTTTAATGTTTGTTTAGTTGAGGATTATCAAAATAATCCTATATGTATGTGATGAAAATCAAAGATTACATAATAGTTTATTATCTTATGATGAATGTTACCATTACTAATGTTACAAAACGAATTGCTTCAAAACTTAGGGTACTAGAGCAAGCCTTTATATGACACTGAGTGTATTAATTAGAATTTGATTAAAGCTCCCATTTAAATTCTCTCTTTTTTCCCTCTAGGGTAGTTTTTGTTTTATCTTTCTCTGTCATGCTAGTGACATATATATAACTATAGTTATAACTATAGTTATATATATGTCTGTATATGGATTATATATAATCCATAATGAGAAACATCTAACCATTTACATTTCTGGAGATAAAGATTACATTTTTATATATATCTTTGGTCATTTTAGTACAAAAAATACTACAATATGATAGATTATTTTGTATAATAATATATTAAAGCAATATAATTTGAGTAGTGAAGAAATGTTTTCATCTATGTCAGAGCATAGATGTATTTTATTTTGTTACAAATGTTTAGCATCCTGGTTATTTTATAATCCCTCTACCTCCAAATTAATATGGTCTTTGAAGTCTAAAATATCATTTAAATGTTAATTTAAAATAAGAACTCTGTTACCCAAGTAATTTCAAAGTAAGACAGTGAAATTTAATATTGACCTCTGAAATAATCTCAAGAATGCTCTGACTTCCCATTCTCTGATGATTGAAAACTGTGGTGACGTTATATTTCTTAAAACTACATACTTATTACTAATTTTATTTGATTTTAATATTTTTTATTTCACAAAATATAATTCATCCCTTGTTTGTTTTGCCCTTTTTGTTTTCTCCCAGAAGCCTCAGTATTTCATTTTTTCGCACTCTTATGTTGGTTTGTGCTGGAGCCCAAGTAGTAAGGAAGAGTTAACAGATACTTCTAGATTTTCCTCTAGCTCTAGAGATGTGTGAACATCCATCAAATCTTTCCTGAAAGAGTAACTTAAGAATTCTCTAAGAGCATATGCAGAGCCACATAAATGAGAATGTGCCAGGGGGGTATGATTTATAGGAACAAGCACCTGTTTCTCATTATCAAGAATATTTATCGAGTACAGAGAAATAAGTATTGATGAAATACAATTGTCCCAGATAATAGAATTTAGCTGTGTCTTCCTGAGGATATCACTAGCAAGCTAAAAGCTGGAGGGTTGATGGCATCTTTCACTTGAGATGGTCTGTGTGAGCTCAATATGACTAAAGTCACAGTGATCTTGGTACATCAGCATCTATGCCTGGGAATCACAAGACTTTCAGTCTACAATAACTATGAATGCTATGTTGTTGCCCTTTAAAATTCTGGGTACACTTCGTGCTCCTAGTGAAAGCTATCATGTTTTAGGAGTTGAATTTTCAATCTGAACTGGAAACAAGCAACAGTTGTAGTCAAAGAGAAGGAGCATTTCAATAAGCAAGGTTTTCCTTCACAGTTAAAGCCTTTGTTCCAAACCGATACCAATGCATTTGTGTAAAAATTACACCAAACCGGTCCAAATCTAATAAAATAAAACAAAATACAACATGCACACACACACACACAAGAGAGTGCATACCCACACAACACTATCATTTTTAAGTATTGAATTATTCTTTTATGCTCCTTGTAGGTATCTAATTGTGAGAGACCAATAAATCTTTTTGAAAATGACAAAATGTTAGTTAACTCTACATCTAGACAAGACCCAAGTTCATATTAAGTGATATAAAACCTCTAATCAGCTTTTGAAAGTTAACATACTTGGTAAAATTAGGCAAAGATTATTTTTATCTAATGTTAGTTTTCAGACTACATATCCTGCTGTGCACTTGCAAAGTAATAAAAGGTCTTATGTTAACTAGACTAGATCTCATGGTGTTAAAAAATGTGATAATTTACAAAGAGAAAAAGTCCTCAGATATAATTAGCAGAAGTGTTAAACAAATAGCTCATATGCTTTAATTAAATTGCATATTAAACCAGGTATCTGTATTTTAATCTCCATAGTTTGAGAATATTATGTATCTTTAAAGTTTTATTAACTGATCTATGATGAATCAAATAACGCTTATGTATACTCACCTAAATACAAGAGATTAAAACATAAATTTAATATTTAAATGATTTATTTGCATAGAAAAGACATTTAAAAGTAAGACTAATTAGCTGCTAAATTCATCTATAGTGGATATAAGAAAATTCAGCTAAAGGGAGTTTTAGCTCAGTGCATTTGGCAAAGTGACTTAATTTAAAAGGAAAAAAAAAACCCAGAAGAACCTATAATAGAAGTTTAGATTTTTGAAATATAAAATTCAAAACATTTAATTACATTAATTTGGAAGTAGAATTTTCAGAATTAGGTGGTTAGTTCCACAGAATTCACTTTTCTAACTTCTTTGAATTACTTCAAAATTTTAAAATTACGTATTTTGGAACAGATGTTGTATTGAGTTATATGTTCTTGTGCCTGTATAAAACAAGATTTATAAGGGTATATAATAAGACTTTCATTTCCCAGATGATTAGGTCTGCCGTGGGCCGCAACACTAAGCACTTTAGATTGCTAAATTCATTCATATAGAGAAAAAGAGTTTCAACAACGAAAATGGAACTACTTAATTTGTATGGAAGGAGACCAGTTTATTGCAGGGATTATAAAATGACACGAAACATAGCTTTTATAATGCCACAGTAGTTGTTTTCCAAAGTTTAGGAACTCCAGAAAACACACATTATACTGTCAACAAAGAACACTTCTAGGTTTAACCAATATCTGAAAGTCATACTCAGATTATGAAACCACTAACCATATTTCTTCTCTGTTCCTTTTGAAATAGAAATGTTTGAGGAATTTAGATAATCTGTATGTTTCTTGGTAGCCTTATTACTGTAAGTTATTAGATTTAGCAATGACGTGCTTTCGGAGCTTACTATTGGATCTGAGAGTCAATTGTTAATGTACAAGAATTTTTGTGAGCTTTGCTGTCCACCTGAAATTA
Source organism: Lagenorhynchus albirostris (assembly GCF_949774975.1). Lineage (NCBI taxonomy): Eukaryota > Metazoa > Chordata > Mammalia > Artiodactyla > Delphinidae > Lagenorhynchus > Lagenorhynchus albirostris. The sequence goes on from NC_083106.1 coordinate 55,357,720, forward strand.
ACACAGTATTGTAAATCAAGTATACTTCAACTAAAAAAGAAGGGAGAGAGGGAGGAGAGAGGAGAGGAGAGGGAGGAAAGAAAGTTAGAAAGAGAAAAGAAGAGAAAGGAAGAAAGAAAGAGTTTTGTGAGCACATTGGTAGTTTGAAATCGGCCGTGGTATATTTACACCATAATCAGCCATGGTCTGAGTATTTACACCATGTACTTGGCAGATGCAGTATATCAATTTTTTCATTTTTTTCCCTGTTTTCCCCTAAAGAAATGATTGTTAGTTATTTACCAGCACAGTATTGGTTTTATCGTTCACAGTGCTCATATGTGTGAAAAAATTTTTGAAATAGCCCTGATTCTAAATGGAGTGATTGGTGAATTTCTTTGTGAATGAACTATTGGTTTCTCATCAAATTCTACCCTTGCTTCTCTACTCTGGTCATTTTGCAGAAGGCTGGCTTCCATATCCCCAAATACTATCCTTTACAGAGCCATCGACACATCTTCCCAGAATGGCACTTTCAGCATATAGTTTTTCTGCTTCCATATCTGATACTTTTGTTTGTCTGAACTCTGGGCCTAAAACCCTCTCTTCAATTTTCTGTTTCTTTGCACCCTACCCTCTGCTCGAGCCAAATGAGTCAGCTTGCCAATGCCATCTTTTTTTGTCCATAGCCTTTCTCTTTTCTTAGAAAGTCCTCCCTGTTCTCTAAATTTATTGAAATCCTACTCATTCAATAAATAGGTATTTCAATAAGTAGGTACTGAAATTCGTCTACTTATCTGTCGTTTTTCTCTTTCATCCAGGCTGTCACAGATTATCTCAGATCTATATTAAACATTTTACCCATCCTTCTTATACATCCTTTTTGTACAACATATTCCAGTCCCTTTTCTTGCCCCGACTGTTACAAGATTATTTACCCTGATGCTAGAGTCACCTAGCATAAAGGTAGAGCTGCATATCTCACTCTCTCACAGAAACCCAAAGGCAAATAAAGTTCAAACTGCAGTCACCCTGCATATACGGGGGTTTCACATATGTGGATTCAACTGTTGATCAAAAATATTCCAAAAAAAAATTCCAGAAAGTTCCAAAAAGCAAACTTGAATTTGCCCCACTCTGGGAATTATTTATGTAGCATTGACATTGTATCAGGTATTATAAATAGTCTAGAGATGAGTTAAAGTATATGGGAGGATGTGCATAGGTTATATGCAAGTACTATGCCATTTTACACAAGGGACTAGAGCATCCACGGATTTTGGTATGGAGGAGTCCTGGAGCCAATCCTCTGCGGATACTAAGGGTCAGCTGTACTCTTCAAGGAGTACAAAAGCTATCTCAAGTTATCTCTACTTACTTTTCCAGCCACTTTGCCAAATGTGGAATAGTAGAGTCTTTCACATACCTGTGCCTTACGTTCATTCTTCCTTCTACATAGAATACTCTCTATCTTTTTCTTCATTTCACAAATGCCCAAACATCTATCAAGAGCTAGGTCCTATGTCACTATCTGCTTCGTGAAGAACAGTCATTTCATCTCTCCCAAGTATCAGAGTTACTTTGTACTACCATGGAAGGGTATTCACATAGCCTATCTTTATATGGGGCTTAATCTTTTCCTAGGATGTGAACTCTAAATTTAGAGATTGTGTCTTATTCAATTTTATGTTTGAAGTAGTTAGTAAAGATTTCCTTGAATATTTATTAATTGGTCACTTTGAATGCCATTTAATTTTTCTAATGCTTGAATCGTCTTGCCAATCAGATTCTAACTGTGTGTGTACGTGTGTGTGTGTGTGTGTGTGTGTGTGTGTGTGTAAAAAAGTTCTGACCCCGCAAGTCTTTGTATGCCTATAGTTTTGGACTGATGGCTGCTTCTGCCTTTCTGTTTCATCACAGAAAGAAACAAACACACTCACACAACTATAACAAAAAAAGAATTAACAGGCATTGGACACTCAAAAGGATAGATAATGTGTACTAAATGGCCCTTGCTATTAATTACCCTTGAACCTGGCAAGCAACTTGCACAATTGGTTCTCCGAAATGTGGTATATGTTTTTAAAATTTTTTCAGTGGTCAGTGTTCCTCTTTGCTTGTACTCATCATTTTATATAAAAAACTCTGCTTTATTTTTTTCTTTTGTATGTTCTGATTTTTATTTAAAGCTACACCTCCTTTACCACCTTTATGATGGTGTCTCTCTTACTATGAATGGCTGTAAATCTTATGGTTTGTGATTTTATATGACACTTAGCATTTGGAATTAAACAGTGTCACATTTCTCCTTAAGTAGATGTTTAAGTCTGTGTTCTGTACCTAGCACCACTTATCTCTACCTCAGTATATAGCAAATAATAATAAATGAGAACAATGTAACATTTTCCTCATTTTAGGGATCATAATAAAACTTAGGATTTAGAATTAACAGATACACACTACTATATATAAAATAGATAAAAAACAAGGACCTACTGTATAGCACAGGGAAATCTATTTAATATCTTGTAATAACTTATAATGGAAAAGAATCTGAAAAAGAATATATATATGCACATAACTGAATCACTGTTGTACACCTGAAACATTGTAAATCAACTATATCTCAATTTAAAAAAAAAAAAGAAAAGAAAATGAAGTATTAAAACTAGCCTAGAAAATCCAGGACCTATGATCATAGATAGGGATCACAGAGCAATTGGGATTTAACTGTAAAAAAAAAAAAATAATTGTTATTCTCTTGTTTGGCTTTTTTGCACATTTTGCTTTTAATCAGAAAGTAAACAGGGTACTATTCTTTTCAGTTCCTCACCCAATGCCACATACTACATATAATAACTATATATGCATGTTTGTACACACATGCCCTCATAACCCCATGTATTGTTGCATGTCATATTATAAGAATTTTTTCAGCTGTTATAAATATGGATTGCTAGCCATGGAAAACACTGGTTACAAGCTAATGCAAGTGCTATAACCAGCTTTCTAAACCTTGCCTTTCTCCCACTTTAGAGGCTATAAAAAGCCAGCTAATTGCTTTTGTAGCCTCTCTTATGGCTTGTGGTACCAATGTAACAGACAGTTGTCTCCATAATATGTAAAGAAAGTTTACAATCCAATAATAATAAGGCAAATGATCCAATAAAAATGGACAAAAGATTTGAACAAACACTTCATATAAGAAGACACACAAATGGCCAATAAACACATACAGTTGCTAAAAACCATTAGCCACCTGAGAAATGTATATTAAAACCAGAAGGAAATATTATTACATACCTGCTAGAATTGATACTACCATGCATTGGTGAGGTTATGGGCAACTGGAATTTCATACAACCAAAGATTTTGTGGATGAATATAAATTAATTTAACTATGGATTTCTCATATTTTAAATTGGGTCAAATAAGACCATTAAAATCCAATATGGACTTCAAGGATATTCATTCCCCTGGAAGCTTTTTAGTCTACTTCAGGAGGTGAATACAAATGCAGTAATAATGAGTTAATAATTGTGATAGAGGAAGTATGCACACTTCTACAGCTGCTAAAAGAGTAAAATGCTTTACACTGATGCAACTACAGTAATTGGTTTGTTCTGCTCTGAGTTCAATTTAAAATGACAATTATTTTTTGAATATGTGATTTAAATCTTCCAAGATATATTACAGTAAAAAGGGAAAAAGCCTTAGAATTGAAATGGAGACTCACAACTAGTTATGGAGGAGAAAATGAGTGTCCATGAGATAACATTTAAACTTTATGTTGTGACTTCAATCAAGAATGAATTTGAATTTTTAGAATGTATTATAAGAGCATTTGAATATATAAGACTAACTATTTAAAAATGACTTTTAAATTTACAGTTAAACCCTAATTAAAGATTCTAAATGAGGTCTCAGTCAAAATTGCCAGCTGTGCCACCCAAACATCCATCTAAGGCAGGTCCATGTGTTATCACATCAATATGTTCACAATTATATAATATTATATTGCAAGTAAGACTATCTAGGTTAAATGATCTCAGCTCACTAATTCTAACATTTAAAACTGTTCCGTTAAATGATCTCAGCTCACTAATTCTAACATTTAAAACTGTTCCAGTCAAGGAATAATGGTTTATTCCTTTTTATGACAAATGTTCATCTGCAAATAAATGCTGTAGGGTTGAAGATTTAGGAATACATTTGTGATTTTACAAAATGATGGAGCCTGCTTACAATAATTCACAATGCAGTTTAAAACAGCAACATCATCATTTTAATCAAAATTCAGTAGGATAAGAATTTTGGGAACTAATAAATTATAGTGACGCTCATGATAGTAAAATCACACTAGAGTTATATCACTTCCATGTAAACCAGGAAAACATCAATTAAAAAATTCAAAAACATATTGGGGAATGTGCATTTTTATGTATTAATATAGGGGATTAGTCCAAGGAGTCTCCTTAAACTTATTTTACAAAAGAGATATATTATTAATACTTTTCATTAATTTTTCTTTTTGTGATACATTAGAATAAATAATATTACTCACTTTTCTTTTACGATGATGTGGCTATTTTCCCATCAGTTTACCAATACAAATGGACAAATTAAACTGATCTACAGCTGCCCTATTACTACCAATATTATTTCATATTTATTGGATGGAAGGGGACTGATAAGAGCATACCAGCTATTCTTTTTTTTTTTTAACACCTTTATTGGAGTATAATTGCTTTACAATGCTGTGTTAGTTTCTGCTTTATAACAAAGTGAATCAGCTATACATATACATATATCCCCATATCCCCTCCCTCTTGCGACTCCCTCCCACCCTCCCTATCCCATCCCTCTAGGTGGTCACAAAGCACTGAGCTGATCTCCCTGTGCTCTGTGGCTGCATTCTTTAAATCTGCATTCTTATTTTAATTTCCCTATATTTAGTCCCATCCCTCAAGGGTGATTTTTAAGTCTCATAGTTACTAATGCCATGTTGGCAAAATGACTGGGGAATGGAAGCATGCATAGCATGTTTACAGGAAGCAGTGGCAGAGAAACTGGCTTAATGTCTACAGGTCTTCTGGCTAGAGGACATTCTAAAAACAACTGGATCTTATTTACAAGTTAGAGTTTAATTAGAAACAAAAGCAGAACAGCTTTTGTTGGGGGGGGAGGAATTTTAATAGCTCTATTTCATTACTTAGTTTTTCTAGATACTATGCTATGTATTTTACAGTTAGTCTGTATCTCCCAACAAAAATGTGTTAGCTGTTTGTCATTACCCTCATTTCACAGGTGAAGAAATTAAATAGGAAATGTTTGAACTTTGTGCTAACCTGATAGTGAAAATTTGAAGTGTAATATTTTACACACGCATACACATTTTCAAAATATACTTAACTCAATTTTTCAAACTAATCTTATATTTATTTTCATATCTGAGCCTTCATATCTGTGCCACATTCCATATAATGAGAAATAGATGATATCTACTAGGTACAATCTTGCAACCCTTTGACACAATTAAGCCTTAATAAAAATATACTCACAAATTCTGGATAAACTGCATTTGTATTAGTTTCTTAGAGCTGCCATAACAAAATATTGCAGATTGAGTATCTTAAACAACAGGAACTTATTTTCTCACAGTTCTGGAAACTGGAAGTCCAAGATCAAAGGGTCAGCAAGTTTGATTTCTTCTGAGGCATCTTTCCATGACTTGAAGATGACCACCTCCTGTGGTCTTCCCTCTGTGTTTGCCTGTCTGTGTCCAAATTTCCTTTTATTTCAAAAATGCCAGTTATATTGAGTAAGGCCTATCCTAATGAACTCATTTATTCTTATATGATTCTCTCCCTTTAATATGTCTCAAAATTATTATTTTACACAAGCATAAAGGCAATATAATTCATATCAAAACAGAAAAAAAGTTTCCAGTTAGAGAATCACTTCTTGAAGCATGTTATTATCTTGTTAAATACAAATATTCAGAGAAAGAAAAAAAGCAATTAGTATCCTACACTTTCATCAAATTATGAAATATTTTAGATTTTTTTTTTCCAGTGGAACAACTACATCGGATCAAAGCTTGGTAGGGACAGACTTTGATTACTCTGAAAGTCTTTTCAAAATACACTTATGGGGAGAGGATGCTGCCTTAGCTTCTTGTTATTAAAAGTGTGGTTCAAACATACCCTAGGCACTCACTAGAAATGCACAATCTTGTGCTCTACTCCAGTCTTTCCAAATCAGAATCTGCATTTTAACTTCCTCTGAGGTGATTCTTATATACAATAACCTTTGAAAAGCTCTGATCTGAAATATAGCAGGTTTTCCCCAAAAGCACCATATATAAGAATGAATGGAGGGGCTTCCCTGGTGGCGCAGTGGTTGAGAGTCCGCCTGCCAATGCAGGGGACACGGGTTCGTGCCCCGGTCTGCGAAGATCCCACATGCCGCAGAGAGGCTGGGCCAGTGAGCCATGGCCGCTGAGCCTGCGCGTCCGGGGCCTGCGCGTCCGGGGCCTGCGCGTCCGAGGCCTGCGCGTCCGGGGCCTGAGCTCCGCAACAAGAGAGGCCACAACAGTGAGAGGCCCGCATACCGCAAAAAAAAAAAAAAAAAAAAAAAAAAAAATCAATGGAGATATAAGTGGGCGCGAGATCAGGAGCAAGGGGAAATGATGCAGAAGATTGATTTTCCTTTTGTCCTAGTTTTTCCCAGCTACCCAACTTGTCTATACACGTACATCATATCAAATAGTATTGTTTAAAAATGTTTCATAATTGTTTTATTTGTTGCTCTGGAATAAATGCACTGCAGTATTCACAGTTTTATATGTCTTATGATAGCAGCTCACAAATGAATTCCTTGAAATTGTAAAACTATTTTGGGAGAAGGAAAAGGATTCTTTGGTCGATAAGTTTGAGCAAATTGTCATATTAGATCCTTCTTATATAAAGTACATTAATTCACAATGTGCATTAGCATATAAAAGACTTTGAACATTTCAGCAGTAAAGCAACGTGTCTAACGTTTAACTCTGCCTGTGTCCCAGACTAATTTTACCATGGATACCTTTCATCTAAACTTCTATCAATATGTGAGAGATCAGTGGAATTGATGTGTTCATAGACTTTGGTGTGCACACATCCAAGTTCAAACTACAGCTTTATTACTTCATAGGTATAATTTTAGGCAATATTTAACATATTCAAGTCCCAATTATCTTGTAAGTAAAGTGCAGCATGGTAATATTTACCTATGTCACAAAGAGTGGCCCAGATTCTGAATACATGCAAGCTATTATGTCATGGAATATATCTTGGGGAAGGCTGGGATGAATATATATAGAAGTATATGTGTGTGTATACATATATATATATATATATATAAGGATGAATATATATGGAAATATATATGTCATTATATGACAGTATATGTATAAATATAGTGTATATGTATAGAGTTGTAGTATATGTATTAAACTTATATATAAAATAATTATAAATTATACAGAGTTCTATAGTCAGTCTATGATTTCAAAGTTCATATAACGTTAACACTTTTCATGCTTCACTTAAATAACAACTTGATATAAAAATGTTCTAACTTCATCAGTTACTTTCATTTTCAGAATGCTTGGTTTTATCGTTTTATCCATATTACTTTGCAATTCTCTTTGCTCTCATTCTATAACTCTTCTGCCAGAATCATCTTAAATGATTGGTTTTCTATAAGTCTACTTGGTCTTACAAGGAGAAAAAAGAGAAATGGCTGGAAACCTAAGACACAATTGGAAAAATGGATTTCTAATTTTGCATTAATGGACAAAGTTACAGTTTTTCATGTAGGCCTATGCTCAAGTTTTAAAGGGATGTGGCTCAGTGATTTCTTCAGTATAGTTCTTAAGGAACCTGGTAAATTAGGGTTCATGTACTCAAAAACTAACTATACAATAAAACTGAACAAGAATTACAGTGTTTGCATAAAACCAGATTAGGATACCTTCAAAGTCCCCTCTTTCAAAACATCACTAATAGTGATCTGAAATCAAAAATAAAAATTTCCTTTCAAGCAATGCCAAAGAATATATAAAGATATTTTCTAGTGAAATATATATATATTTTAAATTAATTAATTTACTTATTTTTGGCTGTGGTGGACCTTCGTTTCTGTGCAAGGGCTTTCTCTAGTTGCGGCAATCGGGGGCCACTCTTCATCGCAGTGTGTGGGCCTCTCACAATCACGGCCTCTCTTGTTGCGGAGCACAGGTTCCAGACGCGCAGGCTCAGTAGTTGTGGCTCACGGGCCTAGTTGCTCGGCGGCATGTGAGATCTTCCCAGACCAGGGCTCGAACCCGTGTCCCCTGCATTGGCAGGCAGATTCTCAACCATTGTGCCACCAGGGAAGCCCGAAATATATTTTTTAAGGCTGAATTCCATGTTCCAAGTAAATATTCAACCTGAGAGAATATAAACCAACTTTATATAGATTTTATTTGTCAGGATTCTTCTTTTGGAAAGTGGGATTAATTGTCCATAACTTTATTAATTACCTGTATTTTTTTGTATTCAAATTTCTATTTAAATTTAGACTTGCTGCTAAATTTCAATGTATTTTAGCAGTTATTAATTATAAAATAAAAATGGACTTTCTTAGATTATTGACATTGTATATTATACTCATAGATTTTTTTCACAGTGAATCATTTTTGCATTATTCAAACAAAAGTAGTTCAAGGTGTTAAAACTTTTAGTATATGACTGTTTAATTTATTTTCTTAACATTGTTGCATCCATAGTCAGAAGTCTTTTTGTTTGTTTGTTTGTTTTTTCTTATGGTCTATTATGTTTTGATTATTGCAAAGCAGATATTGGGAAATTAAAAAAAAAAAATCCTAGTGCTATAACAACCCAATGAACCAAACCAATATGATGTTGGTCAAACATCAATAACTTGCATTTTGGATGACCATTAACAAAGACTCACAGTCTGATCCCTGAATCATATTTGACTTGTTGTCTTACAACAATTTCGTGCCTGGTAAGTGATTAAGCTAATGACTTTTCATTCAGGAAGTGTATATAAGTTAGACATCAGTAGTTGAAATTAGCTATTTTGAAGCTGCATCTAAAGTAATTTTCTGGCCCCTCATTTGGAGAATATTGACTAGAATCAATGTACCTAGGTTTCCCATCTGTTATTTGACTTCATGGTACCCCTTCATCCAATGTATCCCAAATTTGTAAGGAGAAATGCTAAATAATGCAATTATTTACTCTCATTTGTCATTGAGCATTGTATCTGAATTAATCAAGTTGTTTATTAACACATTTTCATTGCCACTGATTGTATGAGAAGTTTAATCAAAGCAGCTCCCTAATTATATGTAATTATGAGCTTTCCTTCAAACCTCCTCAGTGACATTCAGTTGTTTCTTTGTTTATTTGTTTAAATGTTGATCAGTGTAGGCTGAGTAAAGTTTCATTTTCATTTCCAGAGAGAAAAAAATAGAAAAAATAAGAAAAACTCAGTGAAATAGTTCTCAGGAGAGCCAATTATAAACTTCTCGTTATATACTTTATAAGAGAAGTGTATGAACTGAATTTAAATACATGTTCTTAAATGATGAGACTGTCAGCCTTTTAAAGAAATAATGACTATTAATATATGGCAGGAATATGTATTATGAAAAGAACTCTTTGAGGAAAGGGCATATCCTCAGCTCACATTTCACCAGAAATTATGTTAGCTATTTTTCCCAAGGTCTTAAAATAATAAGTACCTTTGCATAAATTCAAATCCAAGCTAACTCCAGAGCATGCATATTGTTGGATAATCTATGCCAAGAATAAGATAAAGCAGAGGTTTCTGTAAATGATACCATACATATTGGGAGACAAAGATGTTCATTAAAAAAAACAAAACAAAACAACAACAACAAAAACCACAGAAATCCCTGGACATATAATCAAATAGTAAATACAGAAAGCAAAAAATAAAATGGATCAAGAGTTGTCAATGGCCTTTAAAGGCTAAGTGCAAAGCCTCAATTCCCAGGCTTATCACTGCTACTCCGTAATGTAAGAAAAGAAAAATGAAATATACATAAACACCAATTTAGAAAAAGCCCAGAGTTAACTGGATAACAGAATATGAAAAATTTAATGACTTATGGTAAATGAGATTATTTTCTATTTTAGTTTGTGACATTTCTTGAAGAGATAAAGAGCACTTAAATTTTACAGGCATCAGTATTTGAAGCTAATTTGAAAAAGATTAGAAAAGTAGGTGGCAGAAGGAAATGGAAGAAATGGGAAAATATAAGTATTATTTACTTATTCAATGTATAATAATTAAGCACTAAGTATTCCAAGCACTGTTCTAGGTTCTGGAGACTGTGGTACACAAGACGGAGTCCTGGTCATTTAACCCTAGTCTTGAGATGTGACTTGTGTGGGTGATCATTGAACATCATGAAGAAATAGTCTATTTTGAACCATTATATATAACCACTAAACTCCAAATCCTTTCTGGTCTATTAGTTTCACACAGGGTCCAGAAGCTCCAGAGGAAGAGAAGATTGTGTTGCTGACACCCCAGGTGTTCAAGCATTCTGGCATAACTTCAGAAATGTTCAGAAGATTTGCTATTTACAAAGTGTGGGAAGAGAATAGGGAAGGCCAGTTAAAGTGATCCCAATAAATAATCTTGGCCTATATGAGAACATATTGTAACCTTTATCCCTACACCAACAGAATACAGTAGAGGGTAGGAAGAGTCACCAAAATAAAGCTGAGGATTGGTAATCCTAATTTACTAGGAGTCAAAGAAAGGTAAAGACAAAATTTCATACTTTGTGAAAAATGCAAAAGTTAGGAGACACTTAGGAATAGCAAAAGAAAAAAAAAAGAGAAGGAGTAGAAGGAAGACTTGCATGAGAATGAAGAAACTAGGCTTTATGAGAAGTTACTTCCTCATTAGTGGGAGAGTGGGGAATAAGTAGTTATCCTCATATTTTATTTTATTTTATTTTAGTATTGAGGTATAGTTAGTTTACTATATTATGTTAGTTTCAGCGTACAACATAGTGATTCAATATTTTTATAGATTACACTCTATTTAAAGTTATTATAGAATATTGGCTATATTCCCTGTGCTGTACAATATATCCTTATCTATTTTATGAATAGCAGCTTGTACCTCTTAATCCTCTACCCCTATCTTCCTCCTTCCCCCTTCCCTCTCCCCTCTGGTAACCACTAGTTTGTTCTCTATATCTGTGAATCTGTTTCTGTTTTGTTATATTCATTCCTTTATGTTTTAGATTCCGCATGTAAGTGATAACATACAGCATTTGTCTTTTTCTGTCTGACTTATTTCACTTAGCATAATACCCTCTGGGTCCATGTACATTGTTGCAAATGGCAGAATTTCATTCTTTTTTTATGGCTGAGTAATATCTCATTGTTTATATACACCACATCTTCTTTATCCATTCATCTGTTCATGGACACTTAGGTTGCTTCTATGGCTTTGCTGTTGTAAATAATTCTACTGTGAACATTGGGGTACATGTATCTTTTTGAATTAGTGTTTTTGTTTCCTTTGGATAAATACTCAGGAGTGGAATTGCTGGATAGAATGGTAGCTCTATTTTTAATTCTTTGAGGAACCTCCATGCTGTTTTCCACAGTGGCTGCACCAATTTACATTCCCACCAATGGTGTTCTAGAGTTTCTTTTTCTTCACATCCTCCCCAACATTTGTTATTTGTGTTCTTTTTGACGATAGCCATTATGTCATGTGTGAGGTGATATCTCACTGTGATTTGCATTTCTCTGATGATTAGCAGTGTTGAGCATCTTTTCATGAGATACCTGCTGGCCATCTGTATGTCTTCTTTAGAAAATGTCTATTCAAGTCTCTTGCCCATTTTTTAATCAGTCTTTTTTTTCTATATTGAGTTGTATGAACTGTTTACATATTTTGGATATTAACGCCTTATTAGTCATATCATTTGCACATATTTTCTCCCATTCTGTAGGTTGTCTTTTTGTTTGTTGATGGTTTCCTTTGCCATACAAAAGCTTTTGAGTTTAATAAGGACCCATTTGTTTATTTTTGTTTTATTTCCTTTGCTTTAGGAGACAGATCCAAAATAATATTGCTTACAATTTATGTCAAAGAGTGTTCTGCCTATGTTCTCTTCTGGGAGTTTTATGGTTTCCATCTTACATTTAGGTCTTTAATCCATTTTGAGTTTATTTTTATATGTGGTGTGAGGAAATGTTCTAATTTCATTCTTTTACAGGTAGCTATCCAGTTTTCCCAGCACCACTTATTGAAGAAACTATCTTTTCTGTATTATATTTTTTGCTTCTTTTGTTGTAGATTAATTGACCATATGTACATAGGTTTATTTTTTGTCTCTCTATTCTGTTCCATTATCTATGTGTCTGGTTTTGTACAAGTACTCTACTGCTTTGATTACTGTAGGTTTTCAGTATAGTCTGAAGTCAGGGTGCATAATATCTCTGGCTTTGTTCTTTTTTCCTCAAGATTGCTTTGGCTATTTGGTGTCTTTTGTGGTTCCATATAAATTTTAGGGTTACTTGTTCTAGTTCTGTGAAAAATGTCATGGATATTTTGGTAGGGATTGCATTAATCTGTAGCTTGCTTTGGGTAGTATGGAAATTTTTTTCTTTTTTTTTTTTTTGCGGTACGCGGGCCTCTCACTTTTGTGGCCTCTCCCGTTGCGGAGCACAGGCTCCGGACGCGCAGGCTCAGCGGCCATGGCTCACGGGCCCAGCCGCTCCGCGCCATGTGGGATCTTCCCGGACCGGGGCACGAACCCATGTCCCCTGCATCGGCAGGCAGACTCTCAACCACTGCACCACCAGGGAAGCCCAGTATGGAAATTTTAACAATATTAATTCTTCCAATCCGTGAACACAGGGTATCATTCCATTTCATTGTATCATCTATTTCTTTCATCTGTGTTTTATAATTTTCAGAGTATAGGTCTTTTACCTCCTTGGTTAAGATTATTCCTAGGTATTTTATTCTTTTTTGATGCAATTTTAAATGCAATTGTTTTCTTACCTTTTCTTTTTGATTGTTCATTATTAGTATAGAAAAGAGCAACAGATTTCTCTGTATTAATTTTTCATCCTGAAAATTATGAATTCATTTATTAGTTCTAATTGTTTTTGGTGGAAACTTTAGGATTTTCTGTATATGGTACTATGTCATCTGCAATAGTGACCGTTTCACTTCCAATTTGGATGCCTCTTATTTCTTTTTCTTTTCTGATTGCTGTGGCTAGGATTTCCAATGCTGTGTTAAATAGAAATGGTGAGAGTGGGCATCCCCTCCTTAGTTACCCTATTTCAAAAGGAAAAACTTTCACTATAAGTGTTGGCTTATCAACTCAGTGTCTAGTGATCTTTGAAAAAATATTCATGCAGTCTTGTGCTGTTTTTAGGTTTGAGTTTTGGTTATGGTAAACACAATTTAGGGTAAGTCCCAGCAGGGATTTTAGCTCAGGGGTAGAGCATTTGACTGCAAGATAGGTTCCCATGTTCTAATTTCTTAGAAAAGAAAGCCTGGATATAATAAATATTTCAATAGATGTGCCAATTATCAAGAAACTGGCTCTCAGTTTCAAATACACCCTATTTGCCCTGCTTTTTAATACTATCAATGGACCCTGGAACCCCAGTGGCTTCCCAGTGAATCTTGACAATACTCCAGTGTGATGATTCCCAAGTCTTAGCAGCACTCTAGAGGGCAGGTTTCTACTGGCCTCCTTCAGGTTTGGGGAGGAGTGTGGTGACTCTCACAAGTCTTTTCCTTCCTTGGGTACTGTATCTCAGCCCTAGAAGTAGTAACTGTGCTTTGACATCTGCTACTCTTATTTCTTATAGGTTTATTTTTATCCTTAGTAGTTAATTCCCTTTTACTGTTGAAAACATCTATATTGAATTTTCTTTGCCTACTGACTGGACCCTGACTGGATACATAAGGATGCAAATATTTATAAGTAAGAAATTGTGTCTTTAGTTGTTTGAGATCAACAATTGTCTACCTGTTGCTGTTTTGTAAAATTATTTTCCCTACCCCACCACCCATAGAATCAGATAAATCACTCAGTATTCTTCACCTCAGGGAAAGGATGACCAGAACATAAATGCTAAAAGAAAACAAAAAACAAACCTGGATTTCCTGTCCAAAAACCCTTAATTTATAGTGGACTGCAGAGGATTTGTAATATAGATTAAAATGCTATGGAAATAACACAAGAGCAGAAAGAGTCTCTAATTCCCTACCTATACCAACTCCCCAGACAAGGGAAACCAATCATTTTATTTGAAATTAAAAGTACAGAGAGAAAAGGATGAGAGGAGAAATGTGAATGAATAGCTGTGCCCTGAAACCTTGTCTGTTTTTAAAAGTCTGTTTTGCCTTTCTATCTGGAAGAAATCTTGACTGATTGGAAAAAATCTTGGATTTAATGTTACCTCATTCATATCTTCGGTAAATTTTTTTCTGCATTGAACCTGTATGCATAGAATATAAGACTACCTAATACATTATCTTTTATATACATGATATTTCTTTTTTGAGGTTTTTAAAATTTTTTCAATAGACTAAATCTAGATAGTGTTGATTAAATTAGATAAAATTTACCTGTAGTAAGATGGCATATTAATTTGTAGATTCTGTTATTTATGTTTGAAATTTTTCTTCTATTATACTTTAAAGATTGTCGGTGTATATTTAATCAGCCCTCTATTTATAAAACACTAACAACCTCTCTGATCAATATCTGTTGTCTGACTTCAAAAACTATCTTCTCTAATTGGTTCTTTGTTCTGCATTTCTTGTCATAACTTGGAGATTTTTCCAATTAACTGATTCAGTTTTCTACCATGTCATTTGGTTTTATCTATTAATTTTACATAGTGGTCTTTTTGAAGTCAAATTGATTTTTCAGTGATATATTTTTGCTTTTTCATTCTAATCAATTTTACTTTCATTTGAGTTTGTATTTCTTATTTCATCATCTTTCCATTTTGCTGAGAGTTAGAAGAATTTATCAAAGGGAAGAAATATTCTCTTTACTGAATATATCCCTTCTAGAAATGATCCTTTCTTTAGCATGCCATGTTATTTACCACTTTATTCCCTTTTTTCCACTCTGTAAATATGTAAATGTTTTGAAGATTCTCCCATTCTATATATTTTCTTCTGATTCATGTTTGACATGAGTAAATAAGTTTAGATTTTCTCTTGGCCTAAATTTATTTAGTTGAGGGATAGTCCTTCTTTATCTTAATAGTCTTTGTGACTTCTTCCTAAAAATCCGTTGATATTCACAATTAAATATTATGAATTACAGATATAATTTCTTCAAATTTGCTGTCAAATATTTTGATCACTTAGTATATGTTGAGTTTCTTGTATATGCCAGACCCTGTACACTGGGAAGGTATATGTGAACAAGATAGAAAGGCCAGTGCCCTCGTACAATTTATGATCTAAGTGATGGAGTATGAAACTATCCAGGAGACTCTGAAGTTCTTAAAGAGAGTGAATGATGTCTTATTTTACAGAGAGAATACCAAGCTCAGTTTCACTCAGAGGTTAAGCTCAAGTTTGGATATAGCTTTTGCTCCTACCTGGGTTTAATCTTTTATGAAAATAGCTGTTAACTTAGCTGCAGAGAATTTTCTCCCACCACTACTTCTCATCATGTGTGACATTTGAATGAATAAAACTACTCTTTTAACAAAAGATTGAGGTTTTGGATTCAGATATCTTCTAGAGTAAACTCCTTGTAAATTGCCAAATCCCTAGAATGAGGCAACACATTGTCATTAACATCCTTTAAAATATTAATGTGGGTTTAAAAACCATAATGTAGTAGTGCGTGTATTTATTAGAATTATGAGTGAGATCTTTTTGGAATGCGTCTCTTAATCACACTATAATGTAGACTAGTACATTCAGAAAATGTGCATAGTTTGAATATTCTCATGTAAATATAACATCTAATTTCTCTGACAGAGATCCCACTATTGCTTGCTTAAATATTATTTAACCTTTGTTTAGCACAAATTGTATGATATTTTATGCTTCCAGTAATGTATTTCTAATAAACAGTGTTTTTTTAATAATAAGGTTAGTAAATGCTTAAAATAGAAGTGTTTAACTAGAAAATATAGAAAAGAAAAATTATTCACCAACAAGAGGAAAACTCTATTAGCTTTGGTATGTTTCTTGCCAGACTCCCTCATTTCACATATTCAATGTCATATTCTTCTTTTAATTACTAAACATGATGACATAAGAATGTTTCAAAGTTATTGCAAATTCTTAAGAAGTATGTTGCTTCATCTCAAAACTTTACCTTTATCCTTTTTACTACTGTTAGACATTTGGCTTATTTTTTTAAATCTATTGTAAATAAAACTGCAATGTATATTGTAGCGTATAAAACTTTTGTTAATATATCATTTTCAAAATGTTAAAAATGATTATTATGGAAATATAAAATACATGCCAAATATTTTATTAAGCTTGCTGATTAATGAGGAAACCAGTAAGATATTAAAACCACTATGAAGGAGAATTTGAACACCAGAAGTAGATAAAAGCAATCAGGAATGCCGAACTTAACATGTTAATAAATGCAACTTTGGTTAGCATTCTATGAGGCAACAAAATATAATGCTTGGGATTATGTCTCTGAAGACAGAAAGTCAATTTTCTCTAGTGTGGATGATATCTATTTGCATTGCTATGGGCAAAAATAATTGGTATGACAACCATTATTCAAGAATACTCGTACACTTACAAAGTGGTAAAATAGACTAGTCATTAGAAAGACAGTCAAAGGTGCACACCCTTATATCCTAATAATTCCTAAGGTGTACATCTTTTTTTTTTTTTTTTTTTTTTTTTTTTTTTTGCGGTACGCGGGCCTCTCACTGTTGTGGCCTCTCCCGTTGCGGAGCACAGGCTCCGGACGCGCAGGCTCAGCGGCCATGGCTCACGGGCCTAGCCGTTCCGTGGCATGTGGGTTCTTCCCAGACCGGGGCACGAACCTGTGTCCCCTGCATCGGCAGGCGGACTCTCAACCACTGGGTCACCAGGGAAGCCTTAGACTTACTTTACTTAGCATAATGTTCTAAAGGTCCATCCATGTTATCACAAATGGCAAGATTTCCTTCTTTTTTTATAGCCAAATGATACTCCATTGTGTGTGTGTTTGTGTATACATATCTCATATTTTCTTTATCCATTCATCTGCTGGTAGATTGTTAACATGTCTCAACTGTTATGAATAATGCTTCATTGAACATGGTGGTGCAGGTATCTTTGAGAGAGTGATTTTGTTTCCTTCAGATATATACCTAGAAGTGGAATGGCTGGAGCATATGGTAGTTCTATTTTAAATTTTGTGAGCAACCTCCACACTGTTTTCTACAATGATTGTATCAATTTACGTTTTCACCAACAGTGCACTAAGGTTCCCTTTCCTCCACATTGTCAACGAAACTTGTTATATCTTGTCTTTTTGATAGTAGCCATTCTAACAGTGTGAGGTGATACCTTGTGCTTCTAATTTCAGTTTTTCTGATGATTAGTGATGTTGGGCAACTTTTCATGTACCTGTTGGCCATTTGTATGTCTTCTTTGGAAAAATGTGTATTCAGGTACTTTGCCCATTTTTTTAATCAGATTGTGTTGTTGCTATTGAGTTATATGAGTTCTTTATATATTTTGCATATTAACCTCTCATATATGGTTTGCAAATATTTTCTTACATTCTATAGATTGTCTTCATTCTATTGGTTGTTTCTTTTGCTATGCAGAAGCTCTTTAGTTTGATATAATTTGGCTTGTTTATTTTTGCTTTTGTTGCCTGCACTTTTGATATCAGATCCAAAAATCATTGCTAAGACAAATGTCAAGGAACTTTTTCCCTACCTTTTATTTTAGAAGTTTTATAGTTTGGGGTCTTACACTTAAGTGTTTAATACATTTCAAGTTAGTTTTATGAATGGTGTAAGACAGAGGTCCAATTTCATTCTTTTGCATGTAGCTATCCAGTTTTCCCAATATTATGTATTAAAGAGACTATCCTTTCTCCATTGAGTGTTCTTGATTCCCTTGTCAAATATTAGTTGACCATAGATGAATCTGTTTATTTCTAGGCCCCCTCTTCTATTCCATTGGTCTATGTGTCTGTTTTTAATACCAAAACTATACAGTTTTAATAATGATGGTTTTGTAGTATAATTTGAAATCAGGAGGTGTGATGCCTCCAGCTCTGTTCTTAATTTTTCTTTGGCTATTCAGGGTCCATACAAATTTTAGGATTATTGTTTCTATTTCTGTGAAAAATGCCGTTAGGATTTTGATAGAAATTGCATTGAATCTATAGATGGCTTTGGGAATTACAGACATTTTAACAGTGTTATTTCTTCTGATTCATGATCATGCGATATCTTTGCATTTATTTGTGTCTTTTTCAATTTCTTTCATCAATGCCTTATATTTTTCAGTGTACAGTTAA
Organism: Lagenorhynchus albirostris; assembly: GCF_949774975.1. Classification (NCBI taxonomy): domain Eukaryota; kingdom Metazoa; phylum Chordata; class Mammalia; order Artiodactyla; family Delphinidae; genus Lagenorhynchus; species Lagenorhynchus albirostris. The sequence goes on from NC_083106.1 coordinate 55,376,297, forward strand.
TTTCACCTCCTTGGTTAAATTTATTCCTAAGTATATTATTGTCTTTGATGCTATTGTGAATGGGATAGTTTTCTTTATTTCTTTTACAGATAGTTCATTGTTGGTACACAAAAACACAACAGATTTTTATATATTGATTTAGTATTTTGCAACTTTACTGAATTTGTTAATTAGTTCTAAACATTTTTTGGTGACATATTTAAGGTTTTCTATATGTAAGTTCATATAATTCATAAACAGAGACAATATTACTTTTCCTTTCTGATTTGGATGACTTTAATCTCTTTTTCTTCCTGATTGCTCTGGTTAAGACTCAGGTACTATGGTGAATAGGAGTAGTAAGAGTTGGCATCCTTACCTTGTTCCTGGTTTTCGAGAAAAAGCTTTCAGCTTTTCACCATTGAGTATGATGTTAACTGTGTGTTTGTCATATATAGCCCTTATTATATTGCATTCTTCCTTTTCTGTATTGAATTTGTTGAGAGCTTTTATCATGAAAAAGATGTTTAACTTTTTTGTTAAACACTTTTTCTGCATCTATTGAGAGGGTCATATGGTTTTCATACTTCATTTTATTAATGTAGTGATCTTGACATTTTTGGCAATTCAAATTAATTTCAGTAATGGATTTGGAGAATTATTAGAAATAAAACTGCCAAGTTCAATAGTATAAAATTATTATTACACCAAATGAAATAAATGAACGGATTGCAAAATTTTCAGGAAGACTTTAACAATATAACTTTTACCAATATCGCTTGAGACTGTCTCTTTCTAACCATATTAACTGGAATTAAATATTACAATATTAAAATGTTTCCAAAAATTATTAATTTTCTAGGCCAATAAAGGTTTTTTAGTTTTTTTTTTTTTCTGAAGCTGAACATTAAGAAAATATTTAGAAGTCTTTTGTGTTTTTTCAAGTATAAATATTCTCTTCTTGCTCTTTGCTATTTTTTTTCCAGTTCAGCCTATATCAGTGTCTTTATCGACTGATATTGTTAATTTGCAGATTAAAAATATCAATCCATTTTTGTACTTGTAGCACATTTTTTCACCTAAATTTGTTTAGCTTTTTTAATTTTAAGCTTGTTGTTGTTCTGTGGTTTTTGTTTCAACAGAAACTTCTATAGTTTTATAGTGATGAATCTGTCAATATTTTACTTTGAGATTGATTCTGCTTTTATACAAAAAAATTTCTAAATTCACACAGAGATATTCTAATTTTAACTCTATTTTACCTGGCATTTTGTGTGTGCTTACGCACGTGTGTATGTTTTGGGCTGATGACCTAGATATCTATTTCCCGCTCAAATTATTGACTCACTTGGTCAATAATTATTCTCTTACTCTCATGTTAAAATTTTACATGAAATAATGTTTGTTTCCAAACTATACTATTTACTATTATTATGGCCACATCATATTATTAGTACATTTCTAAGGAGAAGTTGTTTTCATTACTTTCTGTTACATAACATTGCTCAGCACAGTTAAAAAATAAAAGGTAAATTTCTTTCCTACTCAAGGATGCTTATCGATATTCTTTCTAACACACAGAGTCATTTCTGTTTAGTTACACTTATGCTAAAACCAAATCAGAGCAAAGTGGCACCTGAAAAATCATTCTGGAATGTATCAGTTGGCTTTCCTTTACCATAGCTCTATAAATCCATAGACAGAAATAGAGTCACAAGGACCCTGCATATTTTGTTTTTCTTCCTTTGCCATCCCAAGCTGAGATAGGTAAAAATAGAGAAAGAGATGTCAAGGGGCATAGTTGAAAAAGAAATAAAATATACATTTTCTACATTATATATGTATTATACAATATATTTATACATTTATATAAATATATATTTAGAAATGTATACATTTATCTGTTCATGTTACTATATCATATATTTATTTATATATAATTATATAAAAGTTATATTGCATTGTATATATTATTCCATATATATGGGATACTATTTATATGTGTGTGTGTGTGTGTGTGTGTGTGTGTGTGTGTATATATATATATATATATATATATATATATATATAGCATCTCTACCATCCTCTTTTCCTCCTTTCTCTTATTGTTAGTTAATTAGTATGTTATGTGAGTGTACTTAGGTGAAAAATGCATAAAATACAATCCAATCTCACAGCAAAAGCTGCTGTTTGCTTCAAAGAGACAACATAGGAAAAATGTAGAGGAAAATGTTACTTCTTCTTCTATTTCCATCAGATATAATGAATGTTATAACCTACGAATCCAGAAAGAGAAATCTGGGGTGAGTGATAAATGTTTTCTTCTCCCTACCACACCAAATGTATGACAATTTTCAAGCACTATACGAAAGTGTATTTTTTCCCTGAATTGTGAGATTTTGATATACTCATTTATATTTTAAATCAATCTCTATCATCCTACCTTGCAGCAGTATTCTGGCCATCTGATCACCTCTCATCTTTTGACATTTCCCTGGTTGTAAGGGTTTGGCATCTTTCATGTTCTTTGGCACCATGTACAGTATTTTAACTGTGGTTTCAGTTGTGCCATAGATAGAAGGGTCAACACCCCTAGCTTCATAACATAATGTCCCTGAGTACCCTGGGGTGTATTTCTTTACTCGAATATTATTTCCTTGATTGTTTTAATAGAGTTGATGCATTTTCCTAGGGTTCATCTATCACAAAACAATTTACAATGCCTCACAAAACCCCACTACCTTGGAAAGAATGTATTTATGTTTTCTTTGGCTCAGAGTGAATGACTCAGGCAGTACCATGTCCCTGAGGCCTTGTTCTTTAGGTTCTTTCTGTTTAAAGAAAATACATTTAGGTCAAACACTGAAACAGGAACTACATTTAGATAGCAGTGAGAACTGGTGAAAAATTGCTTGGCAAGCAAACTTTCTTAGCAAAGTTCTCTTGCTGAACTTAAGAGCCTTAAAGCTTAAAGAGCCTGTAGCCTTATATTATTTAAAATTGCAGATAATTTAAAATTAGTATTAAAGCAAATAAAGCCTTTACTTAATGAAATAGAAAGATATTGTTTGATTTTCTATCTGTGTCGATGATACTTGTCCTCCAAGACTAAAATGAAAAACATTGTTTCATTCCTGCCACGATTTTAAATGGGCTGAGCATGTGTTCATACTGTGTCTGTAGCATAAGAATACGTTAATACGCAGAACTTGAGAGAATATTTCTTTGCCAGTATAATTTTGTAAGCACAGAATCATAATGGTATAGTAATATAGAATAGTGAGGTTTTGCAAGGCACTCTAAATTGTTTTATGATAAATTGAAGCTAAGTTGGAAACATATTCCCTAGTTTTCCATATCTTGTATGTTTCTGGGTTAGGTTTGGTCACAAGAGGGATTTGTGCCAGATTTAGAAGGTGGAAATAAAGCAGTAGACAGTTTCCCCAGTGATGAGCACAGAGCTATAGGCATTATTGCAGTCCATACAATATGTTGCTGATCTCCTGGCTCACAGGGCAGATACCTATAAGTCCTTCTACTTTGCAGTTTGGGGTCCTGGCTTACGCATTTAAAAGAATGTTTACTCAGGGCTTCCCTGGTGGCGCAGTGGTTGAGAGTCCACCTGCCGATGCAGGGGATACGGGTTCGTGCCCCGGTCCGGGAAGATCCCACATTCCGCGGAGAGGCTAAGCCCATGAGTCATGGCCGCTGAGCCTGCGCGTCCGGAGCCTGTGCTCCACGACGGGAGAGGCCACAACAGTGAGAGGCCCGCGTACCGCAAAAAAAAAAAAAAAAAAAAAAAAAAAAAAAAGAGAGAAAATATAGGCAAACAAGAAAGACCTAGAATAATAGATTGGGGAAAATTAAGAATAGGAAACCTTATTAGGAAGGTCATTTAATGTTGAACTTATTTATATTCTTATCTTTTGTCTTTTATTGTATCTTACCTGTATCTTATGTTTTGAAAAAAATTAAAAATATTTAAATTTCTAATATTTTCACAAAAAATCCCCATTAGTTTACTAATCTTTTGGAAAAAAATAATGTCATGAAAAATTTTTATTTAATATTATATATTCTTTAAAACCAATTTAGACATAATGACCACTGATGCAATGAACACTGCAATTTAAAATTTACATATTCAGGCTTAACATAATAAAACAAATTTCTCAAAAAAGCTTTCTATTGTATTTCACAAATGTTATTAACATATTTTGCCTCATTTGAACCTAAAAATAAGCCAGGGAAGTGTGCCAAATGAAAGCTCTGACAAGGTTTATTATCCGTATTGTCTCAAATTCAGCAAATCAAATTTCACATATTTCATTTAATAAGGTACAAATGTATATATTAGTAAACACTGAATGAGAAAACAACTACGCAAATATCCTGAAGGCAAATAATAAAGTTAATAATGAGACATTGACCAAGACTGACTCTAAAATTAATTTTTATGTATATAAACAGTGAGATAAAACTTAGTAGAACCTCCACATATGCATTAATTTAAAGTTTTATGACATTTTTAAAACTTATTCAGGTTTTATGTTGATGCTTTCTGTTTGTGGTTTTCTAAGCAATTTCCTTCTCATCATTTTCTTGACATTTGAGTTATTTTTACAAAAAAGTTTTTTTTTTTTTTGTCAAATAAAACCTATTTTTCCTTCCAAAGGGAAAAAAAGTTCTGTAATTTAAGGCAATTTGAAATAATGAACAGGTATAGAATGTATCTTTTCTACTTTTTACAAATAAATCCAATATGATCCTCTCTCACATACTGACCTTAGGGAAATCCCCCATCTTATTTTTTCCTTTTCAACTAAGGGGGAAAAAAGCATTGGTACATCCTCAGTGCCAAGATTACATGAAAAACAATGACTACAATATTCATATCTGTCTTTCCAATTTGTTCCTAATATTATCTATGATCTTGTTTTATTTCTTGTAATTTGACTTATTTAAAGGTGTATACTTTGCAAAGCATCATTGCTTATTGTGTTCTTTGAAATGCTTAAATGGAATGTAATTTTAAATTCTGAAATACATAATTATAGAGATTTAAGGATTCTTAGCTTTCTTAAGCAAATCTCCACTGTCTTATAAGAAGACTCATTGAATATGCTAATTGTTTAAATCCTCCTTAATGCAATGTTAATAAATGTAGGTTTAGTTTTAAAACGTTATTTATAACCACATTAAAATAGACATTCACATTTTAGAATTCTGGGAGATATATTCAATTTAACTCAACAAATAATAAGCATCAGTGGTGTACCTGGCACTGTGCTAGTTACCAAATATACAGAGAAACTTTTATCATGATAAATCATCAGTCCTCTCTACTAAAACAGAACTTCATCCTGAGCTATTATTTTGATGTCTAGGAGTTAAATATACAAAATTGTTAATCTTATCTTGATAGATACTGGTAGTCAACTCAATAACTCTCTATATTACCTAAAAGAGCCCTAGAACTGTCCATCCCTTTGGCGATATGTACTCTAGTAGATGCCCGGAGTAGCACCTGGATGACACTGGTCCACAGGGCAAGTTTCTTAACACTTTTGTGCTTAGGGTCCATCATCTAGTTAATGAGGGGATTATTCCAGATGAACATTCCATGAACAATATTTTACATTGGGTCTCTCTCTCCGCTACTAGAAGACTGAGTAGTTTCCTTAGCACCAAGCAAGCTGATTCTTGCACTGATTCGTAAGGAACAAAAGGCATGGGTTCAATAATATTAAGCAATCTCGGTCAATTGAATACTGCTCAGTAAATTTTAACTTTAGGAAATGGTTGTGAGTGAAAACTTGAATTGTATTTCATGAGTAAATGTATAGATGAGCCCATAAAAGACGACATACCATGTCTCATATTATTCCCTGAAATGTTCATTTCCTTTATTAATTTGATATGTTACCATTTAGATTTCATTATAGGCAACTGATAATTGTTCAGGTTTTACATAGGATGATGCTTTCAACTAGAACAATCTTTTATAAATTTATCATATAAAGCGAAATGAAAATACGTTGAAGGATGAAGTTTGTTAAGAAAAGTTTTAAAATTCATTCCATAGTTTCTTTTAGCATACTTTAATTCTTTTCCCACTTTTTGCTTAATCCTCTCATTGAAGTAGTACAGAAAACTGTAGCTGTCAGATAAGTAAGCTTTAAGGAGTGTTGCCATATTTTTTAACAAAACAAAAATTGAAGGCTTTATTTTTTTCCTAAATAAACTTGCAATCTTTGGAGAGATTTTATCTCATTTCTGCATGTTAAATTTACATCTTCACAGAATTCTGCCAGTAAAGAATTATGTTGTGCACTTTTACACATTTCACAGATACATAAGGATTTAAATAAATTGTTAACCTATGGCTCTCATGTTCTGCCTTTTACTCTCAAAATAGATAAATTAATCCATGTTATTGCTCCTTGATAATCACTTCTTTAAAATTGTCCCTTATGTTCATTAGACAACATACATTTTATGGTATATGTGAGACTTTTCCCAAAGTGTAAGAGAGGATGCTCAACTTTTACACTGAAAGAAAAAGTTAATTGAAACATTGTACATGCTGTCACGGATATGTAATCTGATGGATTAAAGGATACCAAATTTTATTGTTTTGAATTCGCAAACTACTTTTCAGATTTTTTAAAACAAGATAGAAGAAATATATTTGATCTTTCTTTTCTTTTAATATTTGAACCCATATTTTGAGTAAAATTGCTGTATCACTCAATGATCATTAGTGGGCAGATTTTCTCTTTTTTACTTATTTCAAACATATATATATATATATATATGCATGTTACTCTGGAAATATACACACTGTTACATTTTATCATAAATCAAATGCATATTACATTTATTATATTTTTGTTTCAGAAATTATTTCAGAAAAAATAAAGCTTTAGCAACAGAAATATTTTAGTAATATCATTTTGTAATAAAATAATAGAGTACTAATACTTTCAAAATTTCCCGTCTTCTTTGGTATAAAGCATGAAGGAGCCATCTACCAGGCAGGAGAAGAGGATTCTTCTTAGGGAATCACTAGATGATCGCCTAGGGAACACTTCCTTTTTTTTAAGTTGAGATGTAATTAACATATAATATTGTATTAGTTTTAGGTGTACAAGATAATTATTTGATAAATGTATGTATTGCAAAACGATTACCACAATAAGTTTAGTTAACATCCATCACTACAATCAGTTATAATTTTTATTCTTGTGATGAGAACTTTTAAGACATACTCTCTTAGCATCTTTGAAATATACAATATAGTATTGTTAACTATAGTCAGGAGGCTGTGTATTACATCCCCAGGACTTATTTATCTTATAACTGGAAGTTTATACTTTTTGACCACATTCATCCATTTCACCCAATTTTCCCAATATCTTAACTTCAAAATCCAGTTTCTTCATCTAACCTGCTACACAAAAAGAGTTCTACACAAACTTGTAAATTTAAAGACTAGGTTACTGAAACTCCTCCCAATTCATTATCAGAATTCATGCAAATGAGCAATCATCAGGCTTTTAAAAAAAGTTTAGAAGTAAAGTTATTGTATATTGTGGCCATTGTTGGATCCAGGTTTATTATGACCCAAATCTTACACAATTTGCAGTCCCACTTTAAGGAAAATAATTCAAATCAGGCACAGGGCATCTTAGAAGTAGCCCATGCAAGTGAGAGTCTCCACAACTTAAACTTCATTAGATTCTTGAAAAATTGATGAAAAAATGAAGGTAGATTAGAAGGAATTTGCTACATAAGGATAGATGCAATGAAAAAGAGGAAAATAAGTGCCGGAACCCTGTGATTGAAGGCAGTATGGTATGTTCAAGGAGCTGAAAACAAAACAAAACCGTGTGGCTATAATAGGGGATGTTCGGGAGAATGTGGGCATTAAATTTGATAAGTTTTACCAACTTGCTCTATAAGCTAGCAAAGGGTATACAGATATTGAAAATAATTGTATATTTAGCATTGCCTAGACATTGAGCAAGGGAAAGCATGATTAGGGAAGACGCCAGTGGGGTAGAGATGGTCAGGAAACGTAGGGCTCCACAGGCCGTTTTAAGGTGTTCTTTCTTCACATTACAGCAAATACAACTTTTAGAAAGTTTCAAATTGGGTATGTAGGGGTGAGGACAGAGCAAATGAGTACAAGCAGATTTGATTTCATCAAGCCTAAAGTGGCTGTCTAGAGAAGGATTTAGAGAAGAGTAAGAGAAGCTGTTGCTGCCAAAACACACAGGAATAGCGGTGGTTTAGACTGGGTGGCTACTGGGTGGTAAATATGGAGGAAGTGGACTGATTTGAGAGATATTTAGAAAGGAATATCTATAGGGAAACACAAGAGGTCAATGTCCATGATGACTTGGATTTTCAATTTATGTAACTAGACAAGTGGCAGAATATGGAAGAAATGCAGATAGAAGGAAAATTCAGTCTTGCTTCGTTAGTAGTAGGTAGTTTCCAGTGATTCCAAGAGGTAAGACAAAATACATCCAATCAGTAGCCTCTAGCTATTTAAATAAAATGAAAAAAATCAGTCTCACCACATTTCAAGTACTCAATAGCCACATGTAGCTAGTGACTACTCTTTTGGTCTATACAGATATAAAACAATCCCATGATAGTGGAACATTCTGTGGAGCTGGACTGATCTAGATTAAACTTCAGTTTGTGATTTGTCTATAGAGAGATGTACATAAAAATATTAGATGAAGAGTCGCAGGCTAGGCTGAGACTTGCAGAATGTCATCATTCAATAGAAGTAAAATAGTTATGAAGGCCAAGAAAAGTTTGCATCGTAAATCCAAGAAGAGAAAACTTCAAAATATAGAGAGCTCTGGACAGGTTTGAGTGCTTCTGAGAAGCTAAGTAAGATGAGGCAGTCAAAATATCCACTGGGTTTAGTGATACTTCCCATTTCCAGAAGCATGTTATGGTGTAAGCTAGAAAGGAGTGGCTTAAAGAACTAATGGGAGATTGGAGAATGAACATAACATTATGGATTCCTGGTTTTGAAAGGAAGGAGAGAGATTGCAGTAGCTTCAAGACCATGAAGGTCAAGTGGAAGATCTATCTATCTATCTATCATCTATTTTATTTTTAAAAATTTTAGAAAGAGCAAAATGAATTTAACTTGAAGAAGAGTTATCCTGTTGAAAGGGACGGGAGATAAATATAGAGGGAGAACAAATAATCTACAGTGTAAAGTCCGTAAGAAAGAGAAGAGATTTAAGACAGAGCAAAAAAATGGAAAGATTATCCTGAGATAGATTCATACAATTTACCAGAGTTCCTGTGATTTTAACACAATTTGAGTCATCTTCAAATACATTTTTTTAATGAAGCATTCCGAACATCTGGTTTATAAACACACACAGAATATATTTTATTTACAGGTGTTTCTGTTTCCATGTTTGCCTGTTGTTTACATTTGTTCTTCCATAACAACTTCAGAGAAATGAGGCAATGAAGTTGAGTTAATCCCTATAAGACTCCTCTGTATTTCTCCCACACGGCAGTTACTTACCAAATGTTCACTCTTTTCCCTCTCTGAGGGAATGGAACATTGTTAATGAGTTAGATTTTATAACTATAACAGATTTATGTTTTAGGCAACTTCTTCCTCAGTTAAGTGGAGAAAGTTTCTAAGCCAAAGAAAGACTGGAGTTAGGGAGGATCGTAGAAGCGACTGCAATAAACCAGAAGAGAAATGGTAACAGCCAGTGTCATCTGGGATGAGAATGAGAAGTGTCAAGACCATGAACAATAACAAAACCAGACTGGGATACAGAATTACTCAGAACAGAAAGAATTTCAGTAGCTTCCTAACTGTGTTGTCTTTTTAATATCTTGGTCTAAGATTTAATATTAGTAACAGGATTACAGTATATATTAGTTCTGTCTAGTGTTTGTATACATAGATGTATTATAGATACATAGTATATATCTACATATTGAATAAATATGGATTATTTATCTGCTTATTTGTATCTATATGCATATGTATATAGTAAAGTTTAAATTGACTCAAAATTTACCAAATTCTCATTTTTTGAGGGTTCAGTCTTTTTAATTTATTTGCCTTTATAGTGTTTCAGTTTTTTCAGATATATTCAAAGATTGACCAGGTAGACAGATTTCAACTAATAAGTACAAAGCATTTTAGAAACTTAGAGTGGTTAGCCCAGCTAAGTAGTGGTTTTTATAAATGAAGCATTATGTTTGGGTTTGTTATGTTTTAGAACACATTAAGATACAAATTATAGACAATAGTAGAAAATCAAGAATATTTTAAAATGATGAGAATTTAATCATCTAAAATGTATACAGAGGTCTCAGCATATTGTGTTTTCCTAAAGTAGAAACCTATGTCTTCCCTGGATTTCCATGCTCCTCTAAGGCTTGGTAGGACTTAAGTTATTTCTTTTATACTATATGCTCCAATAATCATAAAGCTTAGTCGTGATTCTTTGTCCAGCTTTGGATTGACGCATGAGTGTATCCAAATGAATGCATTTTATTAGTAATCAAAATTAGCTCAAAATACCACAAATGGAACCAATCACTTTCACAACAAAATATGTCCTTTCTATCCATTTCTTATCTTGGCTGGTGTGCTCAGAATGTAACCAGTCACCAAGTCCAGAAACTTGAGTAAAATCCTAAATTCCACATTCATCTTTACTCCACTATTTTAGTCAGAGCTTCTGATTCACTTATAATTTCTGTTTTATGATAATCTTGGTCTACTCCACTTCACTTGGCAATATTCCCTTTAATAACAAAGAAAGAGAAATTGTAAGCTTAGTTCAACGTTTATGTAAAATGTATTTTCACTATTTTAACTATCTCTGTTTTCAGTCACACATGTTCTAAAAGCACCCACAGCCTCCAGCATGCTTTGAATATCCTGTGTCCAGAAATGGAGTCTATCCTGTGCACTCTCATCTCCTCCATTGCATTAATAGACTAGTTGTAATGCTTTGGGAATTTTGGGGGGAAATAACTCCCAGGGTGGTTCTGAACTGAAAATGTCTCCCAATTGCACGAACTCTGTCAGATAATCCCCTAGGTACAACTTCTGACACTTTGTTCAATAATCACTTCATGCCCACTGCATTTAGTCTTCATTCTTTTTTTTTTCAAGTTTTAGCCCAGAAATTCCAAAAAATATATTTGTACTGGTCAAGAATAGAGTTACAAGTGGGGAAAAAACCCTCAACTACAGTATGAGGATCGTTGATTAGCATACTTCAAACGTAGGAAACTGTAGGAAACTGACCCAATGTCACTACTGGAACCAAGGTTTCTCTACTCTGTTTCTATTTCCCTTTTGTCTTTACTTCCCTGTCATATCACTTAATTCTCCAAGCATGATAAAGATACTCTGAATGGTTGTGGAAACACTTTCCTAGAACCCTAGGTTTATAGTCTAAGAGCATTAGAAAAAGGTTGTTTTCTATCATCCATGCTTAGAAATACGCTGGGGAAGATCTTTGATCACCTGACTTAGTTCTATACCCACAATCATAGGCTAATTAACACGGCTATGTGTGTAAGTTTTGTAACCAGGAGAATGAATAGAAAGGCAGACACAATTTTCAGCAACTGTACTAGTTATAATAAATATATTTTATTTCAAAAATATGTTCAGCATATTTTATAATTTTTGATTTTGAATATTACCTTTTGTCAACACATGTTTATAAAATGTGTTGTATGTGATTCTTCCATTTATTTACTGCAACAGAAAGGATAAATAATCCCTTTCTTCTGCTTCTTGGTATATTTAGTCCTACTGTGTAAGGAAACAGCAGAAAAAAGACATTACCTTATTTATCCTTGTTCTTCCAGTAGTGACTAGTGATAAAGCTCATAATGAATGAATATATAGTGACTGATGCTAAGGTCATCATGGCATAGTATTTAAAGATGTGTGCTGAAAATTCTAGCAGGCCTGATTTTATTTTTTTCCTGATACCAGTTTGTATTGCAAACTTTCCCCAACAATGCATCAAACATCAATCCAGGACCGATGTCAGTCATGGGTACAAATATAGCTGGAGGGTTTTTTTCCTCTTAAAGGGCAGGAGTCCTTTGAGATAGTTAGCGTCACTGTGGCTGACACATAAATAATCTGACACATTAATAACAGTACTTCTAGCTTCACATACTAACCTGGGCTTCTGATCAAGATTAGCCCAATAAAGGAAGTCATCCGATAAGCCTAACAATTCTATTTTGAACCATATCTAGTTTGGTACCCGTCGTCCTCCTCCTTTAGCATTTGAAGACAGCAGACTGAGTTGGCAGATACTGTTTATGGATGCCTGAGGTTGTTTTTCTCAGTTCAATCTGTTTCAGTGAATTCTTGATGATAGATATAAGATTTGCAGGGAGAGCAGGGGTACTGAGAAGGTCTGCACTGGATGTTCCCCATGAGGCCAACAGAGAAGCTGCTGTCTGAATAGTTTCCAACTGAGTCACAGTTGTCTCTTGATGAGACAAGTTCATCTTCTGTTCTGGTTTCCTTGGTCCTTTCTTCTTTGTAACGTGACAATGTCCTCTAGACTCCTGTGGTAGGATTAGCTATGTTTGCTGCTGTGCTCCCTGGGTGGATGGTTGACCACACATGTTGAGGAAACAACTCTGGTGACCATGGGCTTCGGTGGTGGAGAAATAGTTGGTTGTGGGGCAGTCTGAGGGATGCTTTTGCTGGACGCGCCCCTGGGCCGTCACTGGGATTTGCTTGTTGCAAAAAAAACTTTGGGAACCTGTACGCTGGTCACAGATGCTGCCGTCACAGCTGGGGCAGGACTACTTCTACCCTGAGCACTGCCAATCACTGGGCCAGTCTTCATAGAGCCAGGAAGTGAAGACACAGATGTGCTGTCTTCACTGTCTACAGACAGGTCGAGGCTGCCATCATCCAAAGCTGTTAATCTGACACCTTCCATCGAGTGTGTTTTCTTTTTCTGAAGCACGTGATTAGGTAGTAGTTGATGAAGTTCCTTTCTTCTCAAATGCATTGCAGCAATTTTCATATCCATCTCAAACATCTTGCTATTTATCGCTTGCCTATAAACTGTATCTGTGAAAGACTGGATATCATAAGTGAGATCAATACTGAGAACTTCAGAGTTTTCCGGGTTTTTTAACACTAACCAATCACCCACACTGTATGAAATTCTTCCTTGTCAGGATTTTCCTTGGGTGCTGGAAACAGCTGAGGATTCACATGTGCCAGTGTAATAAATTCATTCTTCTCCAAGCTTCCAACCAGGATTCGGATTTTTGATTCCACCAAGCCTGCCCATTTTAGATGTTGTTTTTCTGTTGGTGCACTTGCTAGAAGTGCAATATAATGCTTGTACTTTTGAAAGAAGCTGGGAGCTTCAAAAAGTTTGGACCGATCTGCCTTACTCAGCAAAATCTCATGTGTGATAGCAAGCCCTTGCTTACACTCCTCAATCATGACCATTCTTGTTGAAACAGACACGTGGTAAGTGGAGTTCTTCTGTGGGTAAGCTGGTGTCATTATAGGCATGAAATGGTACCTATCGCTGGGATTTACTCTCGGGTTCCAGATAGGCAAATTAAGATTTCGTTTTTCAGGCTCTTTCAGTAGCACTGGATTTGGCCATTCCCATTCAGAAAACACCAAGAAAAATTTACATACAAGAGTTGATGCTATTGCCTTTGGGTAAAGCTGGCAAGTTCTTGCTCCTAGCATCGCCCAGGAAACACCTCCTAGGAAACCTAATATATTGTAATAGATATTGTGGCATTTGGCCCACAACTTGATGGCTCTCAGAGTTAATCTGAAGTTGTCAATGTTTGGTACCAGATGTAAAATCTCATCAGTTACCCAGCAACCATTAAGACTTATTATGCATCTAATATCTAAATTTTTAAGCAGACTGTCATCTCTTAGGTCCAATCTTCCAGAATAGTCTGCAGTGCTAATCTTGCAAACAAAATATCAATCTCTATCCCACTAAAACACAGTTTGATAACTGGTACAAATGCCTCCTCAACAGCCCTTAAAACCTTTACTTCTTCATGTAGTTTCAATTTATCATAGAAGTAGGTGAAAAAGTCGCTTCGATCAACACGTCTTGCTGCCACGCACAACGTGTCAATATCTGCACCCTTCGTATGCACCCCTAATCTAGAAGAACCGAATGTAAAGATTTTCCCTCCAACATTTTCAATTACAGCTTGTGGAAAACTCTTGCTTTCACTGATTTCTCGTATCCGTTCCTTTACCAGATTATTTAATTTCTCCAAAATTAAAACCCTACGCTACAGTTACTCTTCCTCTTCAAAAACCCCAAAGGGTTTCAATTAATTTCTGGGTGAGTACGCAGTCAGTCTCCCTGGGGGGGTGCTAAACTGATGGGGGAGGGGATGCCATAGTGCTTGGGCGGCGGCGGGGTCTGTTGTTATCCCGGGGTGGTCACCGGAAACAGCGTCACCTCTAGCGCTGGCCCCGCCACGCCGCGTCCGCGCCACCGCGACCTCCGCAGCCGCAGCCCGGGTCATGATCCGCTGAGGCGGGAGGGGTGGGGCTCCTACCAGCCCAGGTCCGACCCGCTCCCGCCACTTCAAGCGCCTCTGCGCCATCCCCTCGGCCCCAACACGGTGCCGGGGCCCTCGCCGCTGCGTTCTAGCAGGCCTGATTTTAAATGCTAGCTACGCCACAAACTACCTGGGTATCATTAGGAAATACTAACGAAAGTATGCAGAGGTTCTCTTATGCCACGATGTGTTCTACACACTTGGGATATGTAGGAACTAAGGGTTAACTTTTACAAAGTGGATTCTCTGCAGGTTGGTCTCCTACAAATGTCCACGGAGGCCAACCATTGTTCTGGATGAGGCTGGATGAGGCTGAGATGGAGGATCGTGAAACTGGCCTGACATGTTACGCAGATGCAAGACAAGGCTGGGAACCTAGCCTCCAGATTACACCACGATGGTTGCCCACACTGAGCATGCGTACATACATACATAGCTCATACATAACTATGAGCGTACATAGTCCCTCCGACTATGTACGCTGAGCTGGGAGATCAGCACTGGAGCCGAGTGCCTGCCCACTGGAGTGCTGTTCAATCCCACTTCTAATCAGGCCAGGGAAGGGATGATGATTTCTTAATCATGCGGTCTAAATAACCCCACAGTCTAAGGGTTTGGTCCTTCTGCCAGAGTCTAGCAACTGTTCCTGCGCTATTCCTAGGCTCTAACCCAAAAAGTAAGTGGTTACAGGGGATCCACACTTCTGTCATTGACTCAGACTCATAGTTTACCCCCAAAATTGTTCCATCAACTCAACTCTGATGTGTGTGTTTGTTCTCTGACATCTATTTGACCTTGTTCACTTGATATTATATTCACAGTTGTTTTTGCTCATTTTTCAAAATACTTTTCTACAGGTAAACTCACAGCCCAGCATTCTAGCTTCCCTCCAAGGCTACACAAATTTTCTCTTCTGTCCAGAATATCCTTTACCTTTGCTCAGTAAACACCTATTCCTTAGAATCCAAGTCAGGTCACTTTCCCAAGTCACTTTCCCTTTATGCTTTACCTTATTTCCCTGACAGAAATAGATGGAGGTAATTGCTGTAATTTGTAACAGTTTTGTAGTTTCTATGTATTTCTAGAGAAGAATATAAAAATTATAATTTTAATTATTTGTTTGCATGATTTGCCTCCTGGAGCAAAATATGTTTTTCAAGGGTAGGCAGCATTCATCTTTTTATCCCTATTCCTTAGCAACATGTCCAAACTAGAATAGACGTTTGACAAATTTGTGGGAATGGAAATCGGCATGAAATCACCGCTCAAAATCCACTGTGACAGAAATAACCAAAATATTTAGATAATAAAGTTCAAAGCTACATTTCGAATGAAAATAATGCCACCATCTGGCTCATCTCAAAGAAAAGAGAAAAGCAATCTCTCAGAGTACTGATTACAAAGTCAAAATGCATTTGGTAACTGAGAGAAATAAAAACTTTACCAGTAACATTTCCTTAAATTGTCACTCATTATTTTAAAATGGCATTGGAAAACTTGAGCTTGAAAAACTATCTGGTTAAATTTTCATGGTAGTTGACAGACCATCTGAGTATACTGAATAAATGGCCTCACTTGGTCACAATACCTGACCCACTGTTTTAAACCAGTACCTGTAATTCCTGTCACTTGTATCATTTATTTAGTTATGTATTTGCATCTTCTTCAGAAGTAGGTAGCTTAATAGCAATGACTGATTTAAAAATATGATTTTTATCCTCTCATTTATCCAGGAAAACATCTCCCTGAAATTTGTAGCTTGCAATTATTTCTGAAGTGAGTGTCATATCTTGTACTCTATACCACATATTTTATTTTTCATAAACAGTTATCTTCCTTCTACACCACACTGCATATTTTTAGATCATTGATAACAATTTACAAATATATTAGACATTTAGATTTCTCATTTTGGAATGTAGGTATGAGATCCAAGCAAATAGAATAAATGGAAGTTGTCCTTTTTCAAATGGCAATACTTATATAAATAGATATGCAGTGAAAGTACATCAGGTGGGAGGAAAGCCCAGAGAAGTTGCAGAACCAATAAAGGAAAGGCAGCTGCCCAGTATTCCTGAGGGGCACTTGAATGCAGGGAATACGTGTACCGAGTGTGCTAAGAGTGCACATTTTCAACAACAGAGACACTGCATTTACACTGAAATTAAAATAAGCACAAGAGGGACTTCCCTGGTGGTCCAGTGGTAAAGAATCCACCTTCCAATGCAGGGGACGTGGATTCAATCCCTGGTGGGGGAACTAAGATCCCACATGCCACGGGGCAACTAAGCTTGTGCACCACAACTACTGGCCCCAGGAGCCTCAACTAGAGCCCGCGTGCTGCAAACTATAGAGCCCACGTGCCCTGAAGCCTCTGCGCCACAACTAGAGAGAGAAAAAAAACCCGAACACCACAATGAGAGAGAAGCCTGCACACCGCAACTAAAGACCTTGCATGCCTCAACGAAGATCACTCATGCCACAGCTAAGACCCAACGCAGCCAAAAATAAGTAAAATAAAATAAGCACAAGAAAACAAACAAGAGCAAAGCTTCCTAGAGAAAACTCACCTCTGTCTGATTAATTTTGCAATGAGCATATAAATTCACAATGAATCTTTAAACCAAATATCTCATGGTACATTTTAGTTAAACTGAAAACAAACAAGCCAATTGATTTTATTACCTAAATCATAGACATCTCTATGCTTCCAAAATGTTATCTTAGTTGGAAACTTTCTAAAGAGATCTGAAGAGAGCATAAAACTATAAAAACTGTCAAAAAAGTTTTATGGATTTTCTTAAAAACAGTATCTTCTCCACTTTAGCTAGAAATGGACAAGGAAGCAAGTCTCTTTCTGTGTACACTTCATCATTAGGAAATAAATTTCATGCCAATCCCACAAAACCCTTGCTAAGCATGAGTTAACATGAAGGATCAGATTATCAAATCAGACTCACACAAATGAGAGATCTTATTCAGTTTTAGCCTTTATTAATAATTTCGAGTAAATAGGCTTTTAAGAGTCATGAGTGACCAAGGGTGAGGTATAGGGATTTTTAGTGTGCCTTCCTACCTACAACAGATGCACCCTCTTGCCCAAGTAAAAGTTGAGGTCTCAAGTTAGGAAAGTGTACATCTCGTCACAGTCAGGACCAGATTCAGTTACAAAATACCTCAATTTTCTATTCAGATAGTTATACAGCTTATGTGACATTTTCCAGAGAGCCATGCTTAATTCACCCATAGATTCCAAGTGTGTTTGTCTTAAGTAATCTTAGATCATGGACATCTGACATTCAGTATATTTATAGAATATAAATCTATATTCATATATATATATATACAGCATATCTTTTAAAGATATTATATAGCATATCTTTTGTGCTACAGAAAGACTCTTTTGCATTAAGTTGTTTGCCAAAAGGTCAGTTATTACTATGTTCATAAGGAGATTAGACCAGGATCACGTACCCGCCTTCTTTCTTCCTTGAATTTGCCCCCCTCAGCCTCAGGAATAAGAGCAAAATTGATTGCAAGCAGCTCCTCGACTCCTTTCTCCTTAGCATGCATTGAACTAATTTAGTTCTAATTAACAGCAAATCATTAACTTTCCCTGGTCACCCACTTGACTTGGACATTGGATAAGCCCATATAAGGGACTTCTTAGTAGGAATTTCAGGTACCAACAAGCAGCAGTGAATCACTGGGTATATTGGTGGTAAACTTCTAACATTAAGGAACCAGTTGCAAATACGGTAAGGTACAAAATATCCTTCCCTTCACTGTGAACTCCTCAAGAATCTGGTATTTAGGAGGAGCATGGTAAATATTTGTCAAATTAGATTTTTTAATGCAGAAACATCTCTGATTTTTGAAACAGAAAACTTCAATTTAGCTTTCCTATATTCTAATTTAAACCTCTAAAAAGTTTTTAATCACATCATTTCAGAATACACAAGCTAAATTTGACAAGTTTCAGCACTATCAAGCTTTGTTTTTTAGCTCTAATAAAAAATATATAAATCCTTCTTGAGTAGCAGATAAAAATAAATAAATCTGGCAGAAAAAATAATGTTTTCAAGCTTTCAAAACCATGTTACATAAATAAATAATAGTAGTAAAATATATACTCTGTAATAAAAAATAGATATACCTAATAGGACTGTTTAATGGACTCCTACTGTCTTTTATTAAATAGCAAAATGTTAGCCACAATCAGTCAACTTGAAACCAGTAGGTTTAATTTATTAAAAAATAAATGTTACTATCGTCATGTTTGTTAACTTTTTAAACAAATCTGTATAAATTTCCTAAAAAATTCACTTTTTTTTCACAATTTGCTGCTTTGTAGAAACAAAAACACTAAAAAGGTTCATCAACACAAATGTCATTAAAAATGAATTTTAAAAAATTACCTTCTCAAACTAACCATTGAAAGTCAGAGCACCAATAAATAAAATGGGTAATGTGAATTACTAGAATCAGAGGTTTCAAATTAACTTTGAGGTAAATTAATAGAAAATATTCCCACTAGTGTATGAGTTTTTTATAAGTATAAATGAAAATAAGTAATTTTATGCATAATGATGATTAATATCAATCTATTTTACTTTTGTCTTTATTAAATGTGATAAAATATCTATATTCTCATTGCAGTGGAACTCCTCACATTATGTGATAATTGAAGAATGAGTAAACGTTTTTAGAAAGAATTTATCATGCAAATTTGGGGGAGGAAAATGTCTTAAATAAAGTTTTTTTCACAATTATTTTGTATTTGTTCACTTTTTTGCTTTGGGGTGATTTCCGGGGAAACCCAGATGAGAAACAGTAGACAATAAGTTCCTTATAGTCACTAATTTTGGTGTCAATGTGAAAATTCGCATTTTCCTTAATTGAGCTAATGTATTATTGTGAAACCTTGTAAATATTCAGAGTTGATTTTGTCTTCACCGATTTAGGAGTAACCATTAGAATGTCAAGATTGCAGAATTTATCTACAACAAAAAATTGTGATATCCATTATCTTAATACTGACTATTTGTTATTTTCATTTGTATTTAGATATGTTCTAGATATGCTACTCTCAAATAATACTGCCCCTTTAATAATATTTATAATGTACTTTTATAATAAATGTATTTATATTTTATAATACATAATATATATTTTATATATATTATAATATATATTATTATATATTGTAATAATATAATATAATATATATATAATACATAAAATATATTTATTTATTATGTTTATAATCAATTATATTCTATATATGATCATATATGATGTATAAAATAATATATAGTTATAATATAATAAATATTTTATATAAAATTATATTTATTATATATAGTATAAAGTAATATTTAGAGGGTATTTTAATTTGTATAATAGTATATATTTGTTTAGTAGTTTTATTTATATAACTATTTACCTATATGTGAAATGCTTCTATATAGTAACTTTTAACTTTTAAATATTGTGTATGTGCTGAGAGAGAGAATTCTTTATGTATTCAGCCATAATAAAACATAGCGCTTACCTTTTAAAAATTAGCAGAGGACTGTAAAATTTTCTTTAATATTTTTATACTGTGTTCAAAATGATTATACAGATTACTGTGAAGATGAACACGTTGATTTATGTTGTAGATATGTACTCTACTTTTTTTCAACTGTGTTTTGATATTAGAAGACCACAGAGATATAATATTTAACTTTAAGTTGACTCTGAGAAATTTTTCAGTCTATTGTTTAATATCACAGGACATTTTTGTGATGGAATGGCCTGATGATCCATGTATCCAATTACATTATAATTTGCATTTGGGAAATTCAAGTAGACTTCTTTTATTTATAATTTGCTTAGCTTTGAAAATACGTTATTAAAGGTTATATTATTATTAATAAAAATAAATATGTTATTAAAGGTTTTAGAGGAGAATTATCTAAAAGAGAACAAAAATTGCATTCATAATGTAAGATGTCTGTGCTGAAAAAAGCAACATATATTTGGATAGAAACCACAATACCTGATAAGTTGCTTGTTAAGTATAACATAACATATATTTAAGTATAAAGTATAAAATGTGCCAAAAGTATAAAAGTATAAAAATGTGCCAAGAACAATGGTTCTTTTATTTTTGAGGATGTATTTCTCTGGAATGCCAATTTTTTTGAAGTTTTAATAAATCACTTGAAAACGAAGTGATGAGGCATACATATATTAAACATGGCCATAATGAACACTTAAAATATTTATAAAGATATTTTGAAATTCCTTTTTGTTTACTCACCACTGTTTGGAAACTATTGGTATAAGGGACACCATTAAGGTTGACATACAAGCAAGTGGAATACATGACCACGTACCTAATCTATTTTAGACGTCCTCATGATTTAAAAAGTAATAATAATTCTGGAAATTTAATAGCTAGAAGTTTGTTTCTTAAATCTAAGCTTTTATACCAGACTAAAAGGAAACATACCTTAGTCAAATCACACTTGAAGTTTTCTGTGGAAGAAACTAGAAGGATAGAAAATTAGGATGCACATGTTTTCTGGGTGGGGCTTAATAACTGTACTTAGGTTTTGGCTTTTATGGAAATATTAACCTGTAAAGTTGATAGCACAGAATATTGTTTCACCACAAATTGTCCCTCCAACAGGCTGAAAGTTTATGTTATTTCTTTACAGTTATTCCTTTCTTCCCCATCATTAGTTACCTCCATTAACTGAGAATATAATCCTACCCCATTGCTGTTGGGTGTATCCACATGATTTGCTTTAGCCAATGGAATGTGGGGAGAAGAGACAAAGTGCTAGTACCAAGATCAACATTTAATAGGCATCACCTTTTCCCACTTGCCCCTGTAGTGGTTCTGCCATCTGCTCTGAGAATGCTTGTGCTGGGAAGTCATTGGTCTAAGGAGAACAAAGACACTTGGAGGACACCTGAACCTAATCACCACCCCTGCTGCTCACCAATTCACGGGTAAGAGAGAAAACATTCATTTTTTTCATCATCAGCCAGTGAAACTTTGGGGTTGTTACTAATTGAATTCTAATCAATTTTTCCTACAACTCAATTAACCAGTCATAGTAATATATTATTCTATCTATATTTGAATATAGATATGCTAGAAAACTTAGTGTGTTGATATCGTTTTCTGTAAGGAAAATCTGAGTCATGGTCTACGCATTCCTCTGCTGTTTTTGCCTTCATACACCGAGAATTTACACATCTATGTTTGCAGTGTCATGTTGACCCCTTTCAAAGATTTACCAACCTATGCATACCTTTTCCTACCCTTCCATCTGGAAAACATTTCTTTTTTGTTTGCTATAAACTCTAACCTATACAGGGCTCTTCACAGTATGGTTCTAACCTATAATTCCATGCTAATCTTTGTTCTCTCCAGTACACGTAATGCAGGTCAGTGAAGAATACCCTAAGGTGTCCAAAATTTCTGACAGCTGTGCCTTTATTTATATGTTATTTTTCTACCTGGGAATCATTTCATGTTCTAGTTTTTGTATTCCCCATTCTTCATTCTTGCCCCAGAACCAAGATGCTGAAGATCTTGTATTGAACTAGTTGTAACAGGTTCTAACTGAAAAAGAAAATGCCAACTCAGAAAATAGTATATATAAAAAGGGAGCAGAAACTATTTTCCTCTTTTGCTTCCTTTTGTAAAGAAAAAATCAAAGAAAATGGAAGATGATTATTTGAAAGATGCCAAAAGTATAAAAAGATACTAAAAATTCTGGTTTATATAAAAAAAAGATACAAAGAAAAACATATCAAAGCAGACATCCTCAAAACTTCATTGATGGTGCAAGAGAAAATAGGTCACTCCTGTGTGCAGCCCAAAGCCAAGAAAGAAAACCATAACCCATTGTTGAGATGTTATTTTAAAGATCAAATACAAGCTATTATATTCTAGAAAATTCTAAAATTTTATTTTAATGTCTGTCATTGTACATTTGTTTATTTTTCTTTATATTAATGGTCATTATTCAGAACAAATTGGTTTTAATATTCATGTTTAAGATTGAGAATAGAGGGGCTTCCCTGGTGGTGCAGTGGTTAAGAATCCACCTGCCAGTGCAGGGGACATGGGTTCATGCCCTGGTCCAGGAAGATCCCCCATGCCATGGAACAACTAATCCCATGCGCCATAACTACTGAGCCTGTGCCCTAGAGCCCGCAAGCCACAACTACTGAGCCTGCATGCCACAACTACTGAAGCCCACGTACCTAGAGCCCATGCTCCACAACAAGAGAAGCCACTGCAGTGAGAAGTCTGCGCACTGCAATGAAGAGTAGCCCCTGCTTGTCACAACTAGAGAGAGCCCACATGGAGCAACAAGCCCCAATGCAGCCAAAAATAAATAAATAAATAAATTTATTTTAAAAAAAAGATTGAGAAAAAAAAAAAAGATTGAGAATAGAAAAAAATTAGCTAAGGAATATCTGCTCATTAAGAGTGATATATTTCATGAATTTTGCACATTTGTTGTGGTTATGACAATAAAAGTAGACTAGTAGAGTTTTGCACATAATGAAAATTATATATTTGTTTTATAATGTTCTTTATGCAGATAAGAGAATATATCTGCACAAATGACTTTTTTACTGGTGTTGAAAAAGATATATTTGCCTCATTCTACAATTTAAATAATACAAATTATATAATCACTACTTATATTGAAACAAATGCTCTTTAAATTTTCCTTTCTTAACCCTTATCTTTATCTATACATATAATTTTTAAGTTTATAAATTAAATATGTATGAAGAAATTGTAACTTTTTTTAAAAATGCGTTTTAATCTTACATTAGACTGTAATGAAGAGAGCAATTTAAAAAAAATTCTAAAACTTTTATTTTTGGTAAACTAAAGAAACATAATATTCTGTGCAAGAGGACTTGAAGTTTATATGATGAGATTCTCTTAAAATAAGCTCAAAAAAAGATAAAGGTTGACCTCAAGAAAACTTGACAGGATTATATGGAGGAACACATATCATTCTGATATTTTATAGGATAAAAGCTTCAATAAAACAAGAGATGTTATTTAAAAATATATTCATAGAAAAAATCATATATTTCAGAAATTGAGAAAAATTGTTTGGTATTGTACAATTTTCAAAAGCCAATGTATTTTAGAAACTGATTACATTTCTCAGTTTAGTAACCTTAACAAAACACATGGTAATAGACCCCAAAATCAGTCTAACCATATTCACATTAAGTCCACAGGTAAATTAAAATTGCCAACAGTTTTGAGCACTTGCTAAATCCTAGGAGCTATGGTAAGGTTATTATAGGATAGCATCACTTAGTCATCACAATGATCCTATTAAAAGATATTATAATTGTTTTCCTAAGGAAACTGAAGTTTAGGTCATCACTTACCTACAGTCTCAAAGTGATGGGCCTGGAATTTAAAACCACATCTATTTAGGTCCACGTTAAGAATTTATATTTTACCATTTGCTTATTTACACTCTATTATTCTTTCATTCTATGAAAGTGAACTCAAAGAAATATTCCTTGAGCCATGTCTATGTTCCAGGAACAGTTCTGGGTGATATAACAGTGAACAAAGCAGAAAAACACTTGGCCTTCTCAGTAAAACATGTCAGAAAAAGCTAAAGAGAAAACTAAAATGGGGAAGAAGGAAAGGAATTATGGGGTTGGGGGATTTGTAGTTTTAGAGGGTGGCTAGTAAAGTCCTAACTGAAAAGAAATGGATGCATAAAGCCTGGAGGTGGCTGGGGAAGAGGTCCTGTGAGTATTCCAGGGAGAGTATTCCAGGCAGGCGGGAAGAGTGCATTAAAGCTTTGAGCATGGCTGGTGTGTTCAAGGAACAGTAAGAGGATGGTGCGGTTGGAGCACAGGAAACAAGAGAGGAGCAATAGGAGACATGTTCAGAGAAATAATTAGGGGCCAACCATGTACACCCCCCTCGTTGCTGATGTTATATCTGTTTTACTCAGAATGATTTATGGAGCATTGGAGAATTTTAAGCAGAGAACTGACATGAACTGGCTTCCATTTATAATACTAGGATCATTGCAGCCGAAGTGTTGAGAATAAACTGAAGGGGAGCACATACAAACGGAGGGAGACTAAACATAGTGTTCAAGGTCAAGTAAAGCAGCTAGGGAAGTATTGAAATATCAAAGGGGATAGAAATGATTTGCATTAGGTTTAAGGACATGAAGAAAACTGGAGAAATTTTTATTAAATATTTAGAACATAAAGATCAACAGCATATTGTGATGGGTTACATATGAAGCATCAAAGAGGAGAGGCGAGTGTCAAGGATGTACTTGACTTCTAGGTTTCTGTTTGGGAAGTAAAAACGAAATGCAAAAGGAGAAAGCTGGTTCTTTGCATTATCCATTTCCTTTTACATAAATACTCAGTGCCCTGTGGGTACTGAGTATCTTTATGTAGTTCTCAAAGACCATTAAGAAATTTAACAAACCCAATTAAGCAAAATGTTCTCTGTACTGAAATGACTAAATGCATCACATTAATGGTCATAAACTCAAATGCCTGGCCCCACCAGGCAGGAAGTAGCATAAAGGAGTGAAAGGGCAGGAGTAACAGTGAACAGGACAGCATATGCTTTCTCAAGAAGGGCAGCTGCCACTGAGCTTTGGGTCATTGTTGCTTTGGGTGCTTGCGGCTCCTTCATTTTCATATGAAATCTCCCTGTTTTTAATTATTAGAAATTGTTCAGTTTCATTAAAACAGTGTGAAGGCTGAGTGCACAACATTTGGTATGAGAATTATTTGTCATAATCTCAGTTTTACCTACAAAGATATCAGTAAAAAGATAAGCATTTTTACTACAATAACAAAGTGATAGAACTTGGGATGTGACTCCTAAAATCTCTAGGGCACAGAATAAACATTAAAATATACAGTGATATACAGCAAGCAGTAAATACGTCAATAGAATAAAGAACAAGCAGAGCTTCCAGAAAAGGTGCCAAAGTAAATATGAGAGTCATCTTGATGTCTCATCTTATGATTCAAACTACAGACATTGCTGTGATTACACACATTCTTGGGTCAGAAGAGAAAGAGAACAAGCTGGTTTCACAACATCCTGTGACAATAGCCTGCTTTCTAGTGTATCTTTCCCTTAGATCTCGGGGAATAAATTTCACACAACTCTGTTGTGTGCATGTGCCTGAAGCAAGGCTCAAAAAATAACAATCTCACTGTATTCTTTCACTGGAGAAAAATCAGAAAGAGAAATGTAGAGATAGAAGACCCAGAGGCAAGGGTGTCCGAATGACATAAAAGACATAGTACATTTATTTATTTCTTTATTTTTCTTTCTTTTCTTTTCTTTTTTTTAACATCTTTATTGGAGTATAATTGCTTTACAATGGTGTGTTAGTTTCTGCTTTATAACAAAGTGAATCAGCTATACATATATCCCCGTATCTCTTCCCTCTTGCATTTCCCTCCCTCCCACCCTCTCTATCCCACCCCTCTAGATAGTCACAAGGCACCAAGCTGATCTCCCTGTGCTATGCGGCTGCTTCCCACTAGCTATCTATTTTACATTTGGTAGTGTATGTATGTCCATGCCACTCTCTCACTTTGTCCCAGTTTACCCTTCCCCCTCCCCATATCCTCAAGTCCATTTTCTAATAGGTCTGCATCTTTATTCCCGTCTTGCCCTTAGGTTCTTCGTGACCATTTTTGTTTGTTTGTTTTTTAGATTCCATATATGTGTGTTAGCACACGATATTTGTTTTTCTCTTTCTGACTTACTTCACTCTGTATGACAGACTCTAGATCCATCCACCTCACTACAAATAACTCAATTTCCTTTCTTTTTATGGCTGAGTAATATTCCATTGTATATATGTACCACATCTTCTTTATCCATTCATCTGTTGATGGACACTTAGGTTGCTTCCACGTCCTGGCTATTGTAGATAGGGCTGCAATGAACATTGTGGTACATGACTCTTTTTGAATTATGGTTTTCTCAGGGTATATGCCCAGTAGTGGGATTGCTGGGTCATATAGTAGTTCTATTTTTAGTTTTTTAAGGAACCTCCATACTGTTCTCCATAGTGGCTGTATCAATTTACATTCCCACCAACGGTGCAAGAGGGTTCCCTTTTCTCCACATCCTCTCCAGGATTTATTGTTTGTAGATTTTTTGATGATGGCCATTCTGACTGGTGTGAGATGATATCTCATTGTAGTTTTGATTTGCATTTCTCTAATGATTAATGATGTTGAGCATACTTTCATGTGTTTGTTGGCAATCTGTATATCTTCTTTGGAGAAAAGTCTATTTGGGTCTTCTGCCCATTTTTGGATTGGGTTTTTTGTTTTTTTGATATTGAGCTGCATGAGCTGCTTGTAAATTTTGGAGATTAATCCTTTGTCAGTTGCTTCATTTGCAAATATTTTCTTCCATTCTGAGGGTTGTCTTTTGGTCTTGTTTATGGTTTCCTTTGCTGTGAAAAAGCTTTTAAGTTTCATTAGGTCCCATTTGTTTATTTCTATTTCCACCATTTCTCTAGTAGGTGGGTCAAAAAGGATCTTGCTGTGATTTAGGTCATAGAGTGTTCTGCCTGTGTTTTCCTCTAAGAGTTTGATAGTGTCTGGTCTTACATTTAGGTCTTTAATCCATTTTGAGTTTATTTTTGTGTATGGTGTTAGGGAGTGTTCTAATTTCATTCTTTTACATGTCGCTGTCTAGTTTTCCCAGCAGCACTTATTGAAGAGGCTGTGTGGGTTTATCTCTGGGCTTTCTATCCTGTTCCATTGATCTATATTTCTGTTTTTGTGCCAGTACCATACTGTCTTGATTACTGTAGCTTTGCAGTATAGTCTTAAGTCCAGGAGCCTGATTCCTCCAGCTCCGTTTTTCTTTCTCAAGATTACTTTGGCTATTCGGGGTCTCTTGTGTTTCTATACAAATTGTGAAATTTTTTGTTCTAGTTCTGTGAAAAATGCCAGTGGTAGTTTGATAGGGATTGCATTGAATCTGTAGACTGTTTTGGGTAATAGAGTCATTTTCACAATGTTGATTCTTCCAATCCAAGAACATGGTATATCTCTCCATCTGTTTGTATCATCTTTAATTTCTTTCATCAGTGTCTTATAATTTTCTGCATACAGATCTTTTGTCTCCTTAGGTAGGTTTATTCCTAGATATTTTATTCTTTTTGTTGCAATTGTAAATGGGAGTGTTTTCTTAGTTTCACTTTCAGAGTTTTCATCATTAGCGTATAGGAATGCAAGAGATTTCTGTGCATTAATTTTGTATCCTGCTATTTTACCAAATTCATTGATTATCTCTAGTAATTTTCTGGCAGCATCTTTAGGATTCTCTATGTATAGTATCATGTAATTTCCAAACAGTGATAGCTTTACTTCTTCTTTTCCGATTTGGATTCCTTTTATTTCTTTTTCTTCTCTGATTGCTGTGGCTAAAACTTCCAAAACTATGTTGAATAATAGTGGTGAGAGTGGGCAACCTTGTCTTGTTCCTGATCTTAGTGGAAATGGTTTCAGCTTTTCACCATTGAGGACAATGTTGGCTGTGGCTTTGTAAGACATAGTACATTTATTTTAAGGACCTTCCAATGACATAAGCAATATAATATATTTATTATATTTAATTCAGGATAAAATACATTTTTTAAATACTACGGTTTTCCAGGTGTTTTACCTACATTACTTTGTTTAATCATAGCAGCAACCAATACAGTGTTATTATTCATACTTTTTGTGTAAAGAAATTGCTCTTGAAAGAGAGTAGTTAATGTACCAAAGAACACACAGCTGGTAATGAAGATTTCAGAAAGAAATGTAGTTATATCTAGCTCCTTCAATACAACACCATGCCACTGAAGACAGGAAAGGAAAACACTTCCCTAGCCAAGTTTCATGGTCTCCGAAAAGTATGGTGGAAAGGAGAGGCAAACATTAATTTCTACTCTGTTATTGACTCTGCCAGTCTTCTTGTCTGTCTTGTTTGTGAAGATAAATATGAGGTTGTTATAAAGGGTCATCCAGGAATTTAGATAAAGTCCCTCCAGCTCCCATAATACATAGCAGCCTTTGGCTTTTTAAATATATATATATATATATATATATATATCAATTAATGGTAAGTCCTTTAAAATTGTTACATTATTTTATTTCAAAGTAATATATAAAATATATATCACATTATATAAAAGATTAAAAAATTTCAACTACTAAGAAATGCATACAATGAAAATTCTGTACTCCTAGCTTTGGAATCTGACCTTCTCCCAGAGGTAACTATGCTTAATAGTTGCTTATATGAGCTTCTAGAAAAAAAAAAAAAATATATATATATATATATATATATATATACATACATACATATATAAAAAGTAGGTGTGCATATGCAGATATACATATATAACCCTCTATATATAAATATAGATATAGATACTCCATTTGTACATATGTACATACACACATGAAAATATAAATTTAGTGACTACTAAAATAATTACCAAGTAACACAATTTTGCCTAAGTTTAAGCTTATTATTATTTCACAAATGAGCAATGTGTCAAATACTTTTCATTGTGACTTCAAATATATCTAAACAAAACGTAAGATTAAAAATATATCTACAAGAAGCATAGCAAACTTTTTTGATTAAAAAAAGAAAATTGAAACTTCCTGCCTCAGTACCAACAACATAATTGGGAATTTTCTGCAATATCCTTGCTATCTTATAAGTAGAAAAGAAAATATTTATGTACATCTGTGCCACAGAGTTTTCAATAAAAATAAAAGTGAAGTAGTCAGTATTCAGTATGATCGTGTAGTATTTTCTATCCTTAATGGAATTTAATCTGCTTGGCACACTCGTTTTGGAATTTTTTCATCTCTGTGTGATCTTGTACTGACTTTAAGAGAGCTTCCATGAAATACTGGTGATGTTGTGCCATAGAGTATATAAAAAAGACCTTTCTAAGCTATAGAGTATTAATACCCGAGAAACCAAAAATGTTTTTTATTGGTATTGGACTATTAGCATGTGATTATACTAAAAGTCCCTCTAGAGCTTTATTTTTTTAAATAGGTTACTATTTTTTCATCCATTCAACAATAATTTTTGAGACTTTAGGTCATTTATTTGAAAAGGAAAAAAATGTTCCTTTTTTTTTTTTTTCCAGTTTGAAGCCTAAGATGTCAAACTAAAGCTTCTGAAAATTAAAAACAAAACAAAATGAAAAATCATCTCTGGGCATTGACCTATATGTGGATGTTCTATAAGCTGTTTACAGCTTGGTCATTAGAAATCCTCATGTTGCTTTGGCTGTTAGAAGTTTGGAATTAGTCATATTTTTGTGCTTGAAGTAATTTCACTGAAAAAAATAATCTGTTTTATGTTGATCCAAGTAATAATGCCTAGGATTTTAGAACTTTTGTCTGGTTCTCTTTTTAAAAGCATCTGTCATTTAATTAAGAGGTTGTCTTAATACTGTCATTAGGAAATTAATGCTAGATTGCTAACCCCCATGATCAACAGGAAAAAAAAAAACACTGAAAGTCTTTCATGTCTTATCTCATAGCTGACCCCACTGAATGGAAGTGGAGAGAAATCACCAGTAATGATCATTCCCTTACAGGGAAAAATTCAGTGTTTTCATATATGGTCTTCCATCTACCTGGGATGCTTTTACTCTCTCCTTTGCCAAGCTAATGCTTTTCAGGCATGCATCTCTTTAAACTTTACTTCCCCAAAGAGTTAGATGATGTCAGTACTCTATCCCGTCTACCTAAATCCTTCCCGTCTCACTAATGCTGAAGTGCAAATCTCTACTGAATAGATCCATGTGTCTATTCTAAGTTTCTAACATCACATACCTCAGTATCTCATGCTCTTACTCCACCAGTCGCACTGGTCTCCTTGCTGATTCTCAAACATGCCAGGCATTCTCTTTTCTCAGGGTTATGTCATTGCTGCTCCATCCCCTGCTATGCTCTGCACCAGTTGCCAGGAGGCTGGCTCCCTGTCTCATTCAAGCCTTTGCTCATGTCATTTTCTCAGTCTTGTCTTCTCTGTCTTCCCCCGATCATGCACTAAACTCTTTTCCTTATTTATTTTCCTCCATAGCACCCATCATCCTCTGATATGCCATACTATATACTCTAGATTATAAACTTCAACAAAGCAGATATTTTTGTCTGTTTCATTGACTGCTATATCTCCCCCATATTGGAATAATGCCTGGCTTGTTTTAGGTACTCAATAAGAATTTTCTAGTAAACAAATGAATGGAAAATATTTATGTTAAGGACATTTAATCTGGGATCTATGCAAGTCCATAGATTAGCTTCATGAGTTCAATGAAACTCTTGAAACTGATTACAAAATATTCATAGGTCTTCCTGTATGTATTCTAAAAAGTATGTGGCTAGCTATCATCATTCTGAGGCTTAACATAATGTACCTTTCAATGCTTAACACATAGGAAGTACTCAAAATTACAGTTAATATTAGTACTATATTGAATGGCAAGTACCTGTTCATGCTTTTTTTTTTTTTTGGACTAGAATACAAAGTGCTCAGATAACTTTGAACTCATGTTTTCTAACATAATCTTTGAACTCATATTTGAAAATATCTTTGATCTCATATTACCAAGCATGAAGCAAGCTAACCTTGCTTAATAAATATTTGATGAACTGAACAATTCATAGAAAAAGTCCACAAAGAAAAAATGAGAACTAGTTCAAGTTGGTAGATTGAGTGAGTAGCACTCAATGGTATCTCCTTCCCAAGACCCCATTAAAATAAGATTAATAAAACAAAATATATAAGAAAATTCACCAAAAAAAATGAACAAGATGTGAACATCATTGCACATAATTTTATTAACATTTTGGAAGGTGAAGAGTAAATGAAAAAGCAGTTACTGATGGAGAACTTTCAGAAAATTTGACTTTCTAACCCCTAGAAAGCTAAAGAATGCCCAGGATGCCTGGGAATACAAAAAGGCAGGTAGCAGTAAGGAGAGAAATGAAATCTGAATATTATTTGAAAATCTATAGCTGAATAGTCAATCTCATCACTCTTCCACACATATACTCCACACTCCACCCTATATCCATTCCACAAAAGTAAATTCAGGGTTACTCCAACACTAGAAAATAAGCCAAGAAAGAAACTATGCAATAGAAGAAATTATGGCTGCAGTCTAGGAAATCAAAAGATGTTGATAGAAGAGAGATGTCAGAAAGATGGCAGAATAGAATGCTACAGACCTTCCTTCCCCAACAAAGACATTGAGGTAACAGTATATAAGACCAGAACCCTAGAGAGTGGTTGACAAGCTATAGCACTTAGGTATACGTAAAATCAAGAAGGAATTCCAGCAAAACAGGTTTGAAAATTCATGGAGTTTTAAATACTCATTTGTGTCTGTCCACCTGCACAGTATAATGCATGCAACCAGAGGAAACATACCATACTTGGGCTCTCCCATTGGATGGAAACAAGAGTGCATCCAACATTCTAGATTGTTGGGAGCCTGCCTGATGGAATGGCTTTTATCTTGCCTGTTTTGGAGCACTTGGGGAAGAGTGGCAGAATTTGGAAGCCACTAAAAATAGGCAAGCACCACTGCATGTAAGAGCTGCAGTTCCACAGACAGATTCCAAGGGGAACAAGAGATCAGAAAATATTTGAGAGGTCCTAAAACCTTTAGCCAGGCTGACTGGCAAAGGTTTTTCCCTTCATAAAGCAAGTATGCAAAGACTACAGAGGAGGTTGTCTTCTTCAAATGCCCATATCCCAGAAAAAGATTAAAAAGCATATAAAGAAATAGTAAAATATGGCCCAATCAAGGGAAAAATATAAAATTATGGAAACCAAACCTAAAAAAATACAGATCTGTGAGCTACCTAACAAATAATTTAATAGTAACTGTCATAAGAATATTTAACAAACTTAAAGAGACTACAGATAAACAAATAATTGAAACCAGGAAAGCAATGCATGAACAAAATGAGAATACCAACCAAAAGAAACTATGAAAAGAATCAAACAGAAATTCTGGAGTTGAAAAAAACTAAAAACTTCACTGAAGGGTTTCAATAGCAGACATGTTCAGGCAGAATAAAAAATGATCACACTTGAACAAAAGTCATCTGAAGTCATTAAATCAGAAGAGGAAAAAGAAAATAGAATTAAGAAATAAGAAGAAAATCTAAGAGACTTATAAGATACCATCAAGTGGACTAAAATACACATTATGGAAATCCCAGAAGGAGAAGAGACCAAAAGGGACAGAAAACTTCTCTGAAAAAGTAATGGCTAGTGGCTGATTCACTTTGTTATAAAGCAGAAACTAACACACCATTGTAGAGCAATTATACTCCAATAAAGATGTTAAAAATAAATAAATAAAAAATAATGGCTGAAAACTTCCAAAATCTGATGAAAGAAATAGACATATAATTTCAAGAAGCTCAAAGACTCCATTTGGGATAAATCCAAATAGAACCACAGTGATACACATTCATTATAGTAAAACTACCAAAAGTCACAAAGAATCGTGAAAGCATCAAGAAAAAAGTAACTCATCACATAAAAGTAAAACTTCCATAAGCTTATCAGCAGATTTCTCAGAATAAACTTTATAGGCCAAAACAGATTGGGGTAACACACTTAGATGCTGAAAGAATAAAATTGTCAACAAAGAATATTATACTATATCCAGAAAAAATGTCCTTCAAAAATGAGCAACAAATTAAAATTTTCCTAGATAAGCAAAAAGTTAGGCAGTTTATTGCCACAGGCTAACTCCACATGAAACACTAAAGGGAACCCCTTTAAGATGAAACAAAGGGATGCTAGACAGCAACATAAAGGCAAATGGAAATATAAAGTTCTACAGTAAAGGTAATACATGGACTGACATAGTAACCTGTGTTACTGTAACTTTGGTGCCTAGAATTTAAGTGACAAAAATATTTTTTAAACTATAAATCTATCTTAATGGGTACACAATATATTAAAACATTACAACTGATGACACAGATGGAAAATGAATTATAAGATAATATTATCAACAATTGTACACCAAAAAATTTGATATCCTAAAAGAAGTGCATAAATTTCTAGCAACACACACTTACCAAGACTGAATTATGAAGAAATAGAAAATCTGAACAAACCAGTAACTAGTAAGTAGTTTCAATCAATAATCAAAAGCCACCCCTCCCCCCAAATATAAAAGCCCAGGATCAGATGGCTTCACTATAAAAATTAACCAAACATTTGAAGAATTAGCAAAAGTACTCTTGAAACTCTTCCCAAAAATTGAAGAGAAAGAAACAAGTCCTCATTTTATAAGAACACCATTACTCTGATACCGAAGCCAGACAAAGACAATACAAGAAAAATACAAACCAATATTCCTAATGGATATTTATGTAAAAATCTTAACAGAACACTGGCAAACTGAATTCAGCAGCACGTTAAAAGAATTATACTACATGACAAAATGAGATTTACTCCTGGAATGTGAGTACGGCTCAACATATGAAGTAAAAATGAAAATCAATCAGTGTAATACAGCACATAACAGAATGGACAAAAACCACATAATTATCTTAACTGATGAAGAAAAAAAGCATTTGACAAGATTCAAGAACTTTTCATGATAAAAACACTTAACAAACTAGGAATAGAAGAAAACTACCTCAGCATAATAAAATCCATCTATGAAAAGCCCACAGCTAACATCATAGTCAATGGTGAAAGAATGAAAACTGCAAATATGTATTATTTAGCCATTAAAAAAAAAGAAAATCCTACCGTTTGCAACAACATGGATGAACTTTGAGGGCATTATACAAACTGAAATAAATCCGACTGAGAAAGACAAATATTATATGACCTCAATTATACCTGGAACCTAAAAAACCCTAACGCATAGAAACAGAGAGTAAATTCTTATTGCCAAGGGCAAAGGGTGAAGGTGGTCAAAGAGTACCAACTTCCAGTTACAAGATGAATAAGTTCTGGGGATGCAATGTAAGGCATAGTGACTATAGATAACAATACTGTATTTTGTACTTGAAAGTTGTTAGGATAGTAGATATTAAAAGTTTTTACCAGACACAGAAAAAAGTAATTACGTGAGGTGATAGATTTGTTAACTACCCTCACCGTGGCAATCATTTCGCAGTATATATGTCTGTCAAATCACTGCGTAGTATACCTTAAACTTACACAATGTGATATGTCAATTTATCTCAATAAAGCTTGAAAAAAATAAAATTAATACAATAAAAATAGCATTTTGGTTATATAAATTAGAAGAATTGTATTCAAAACAGGCTAAAGAGTTTACTTCCCCTGAGTGGGATTAAATAAGAATGGCAAATGGAGCCAGAGGAAGGCAGAGCAGAAGGGTCTTAGATTTCACAGAAGTTCTTACGGATATAATTTAACTCATTAGTATGTGCATGAAACATATTGATAGGACATATAAATTATTTTAGGGTAAAAACAGCTGGGTTTTTGCTGGAATACTTGCAGTATAAAATGGGAGAGAGCAATTCTATAATGTAAATATTCTATTCTTAGTTAAGAGATTTAAAAGACAGCAGGTATCAACCTATTTTGACACGTGACAGATTTACATGAGTTTTTCCTTTAAAAAAAAATCACTAAAGGGGAGTGGCTGAGGATGGATTGAGGAGATAAGGATGTCAATAGCAATCCTTTTGAGTCTATTGTTGAAGAAGCAGAAAACTACTCATGGATACTGTGAAAAACAGCAGAGGCAAGAATCTTCGTATCTCTTTTGTGTAAGATGTACAAATCAATGAAGGACAAATAAACCCAGCCAATGTACCAACCTCCACAGAACCTTTAAACTAGAAGTCACTGCAAGAATATAGACTCATTTCCTAGGAATAGGTTAATGTAAATTCATGAATTTCTAATTAGCAATTAACATTTAAACAAATAGAGAAAGTACTATATTCTCTCTTAATTCTAATACATAGGTGTATTTTAGCTGTTCTCCTTTAGAAATTTAATTCAATAATTTATGGACTTTTCTAAAAAAAAAAAAGTCTCTTTTAACATGCCACAAATAGTAGACTATTTTGTGTGGCTATATTTTCTTTCTGGACCATCTGCCTCAAAGCAGGAATTCAACAAGTTTGAACTCAAAATAGTACCACTCTCTCTGAAGTCTCTCATTCACCTTTAAACCCAAATGTCCAAAATTAGATACATCATCTTCTCACAGCTCACCCTCCTCCCTCACCACCAGGCATATTCAGGCTGCCTTCCCTAGAGTTCTCCAAAAACAAACCCCTTCGTCTCCAGCCTCTATCCCCAATTTATAAATCTCTATCTCCACTCTGTCACTTTCTTTACTACAACTGTTCTCCCAGATTGATTTTTACACCCAGGCATCTAAAAACTTGCAGCAGCTTAAAACTGGTTTCCTTTACTCCAGTTGTACCCTTCTCAAACCCATGCCCACGATGTTGTCAAAATAATCTAATTACAAACCAATTATGTGCACGTCTCTCCACTGTTTAAAATGACTTTCTGGGGCTTCCCTGGTGGCGCAGTGGTTGAGAGTCCGCCTGCCGATGCAGGGGACGCGGGTTCGTGCCCCGGTCCGGGAAGATCCCACATGCGCGGAGCGGCTAGGGCTGTGAGCCATGGCCGCTGAGCCTGCGCGTCCAGAGCCTGTGCTCTGCAACGGGAGAGGCCACAAGACTTTCTTTTAGCTTCAAGATGAAAGTTAAGCACTTAGCGTTGTTTATGAGGTTCTCCATATTCTGATCTCTGTCACCTTCTTTAGCCCTGCTACTCTTTGTCTCCCTGTGGTAATGATAGGTGGCCATAAAATCTTTGTACTCTTCCCATTGAGAGGTAGAGTCCAGTCACCGTCACCATCACCATACCCTCATGACTGAATTTCTCCATTAGAATATGGCAGAAGTCATGCTGTTTACCTAAGATCTAAATGCAATTAACTAGTTTACATATATTACCCCTTGCATCATGTCTATGATGTAAGCTTACTAGTCCCATTCAAAAGATGAGGAAATTGAGGCACAATGTCTTTACAGAAGTGGCTAAGATTCAAATCCAAAAGGCAGGCTTAAAGAGCTTTGCTTCTGCTTTCACCCTTGTCAATAACACTCATTCTTGGAATCCAGTTTTGAGATAGACCAGACAGCCACGTGGAGAAGTCCACATGGAGGAGAATCCAAACTCCTAATAGCTAACAGCTCCAGCTGAGACCCCAGCCAGTGACCAGCTCCAACTGCCAGTCACATGAGTGATGCTTGTGTAGCAGATGAACCATCCCTGCCAAAATCTGCCCTAATTGTATAATCATGAACAAGTAACTGATTGCTGTTAGTTTGTTTGCTGTGTTGATAGAAAATCAAAATACACATGCTTAACAAGCTATATATAAATATATATATATATACACATAAATATACACATATTACATATACTTAAGTTCCAAAGACAGATAGTTCATGCCTATGCCTCTGTTATATTTTATAGACCTTTCTGAAAAACCTTTTTTAGCTCACTGTTCAAACTCATTTTAAAGATAAGTAAAGGCAGAATCCTCTCTAAGATGCATTCTGTGACACTGCCATCTCACCCCCTCTCAAATTGCAAAGTTGGGCTTGGTACCCTTCCTTAGTGCTTCTACGATATCTATTAGAATGAAACTTTCTGAGAACAGGTGGTGTGTATTAATCACTTTCATTATATTTTCTTATCAGCTGGTCTCCCTATCCCTTGTACATGCCTAGACAAATAGGCTTCTATTAAATATTGAAATAACTAAATTTTCTTATTGTGTTAGCTACCTGAATTGTGGACAAGTGATCTTTGTAGTAAAATGAGAACAAGGAATTAAGAAGGTGGTGAAGG
Organism: Lagenorhynchus albirostris; assembly: GCF_949774975.1. Classification (NCBI taxonomy): domain Eukaryota; kingdom Metazoa; phylum Chordata; class Mammalia; order Artiodactyla; family Delphinidae; genus Lagenorhynchus; species Lagenorhynchus albirostris. The sequence continues at coordinate 55,413,891 of NC_083106.1, forward strand.
AAGGAGGAAATAAAATCTAAATATAATGCACATATTTACACGTATTTAACCCTTATAGTATCTTTATGAAACAAATGTTGGTCCTCTTATTTTACAAATGAAGAAATTGAGGTTCAAAATGTTTACAGAGATAAATGAGATTCAATCTCAAGTATAAGTGACTTCAAGGTCCTTATTCTTCTTATTATACTGTTGTGCCTTATGTTCCCAACCCATGCAGTCTTCTAAAATTAGTAAAGTCATATAGAATCAGGAAATATTACTCAGCTAGTGTATTGTGAAGAGTTGAACATAACATCATCCTGATGCCTGATGTTTCATAGAGTAGTGCTACAAAAATTGTGTTCTGGAAAACCATCTTTACCTGAGTACTTGTGAAAAATGTGAATTCACGATCCTCACCCCTGCATTGCTAAATCAAATCTTTGGTGTTGGGTCCCAGAAACTTGTGTTTTAACAAGCCCCACAAGTGATTTTAATGCTTTCTTAATTGAAAACTACTGCCTTTGAATATCACAACCTTTGTGATCACAGACCATTTAGTATGATTTTCTCTTTTCACAGATAAAGAAACAGAGGGTATCTATGTTTGGCCTTGTGAGTTTATTATAATTAACAAATAGCAAAGCAAAATCTAAAGTCAAGATATCCTGATTACCAGTTAAAGGCTTTCATTGCAACTCAGTGAGATTTTTACTTGTAACGTATGTCAAATTTTGACTATCAATAACATAAAAGTTTTGTTTCAAACAAAAGAATCAAAAGTACATATACCTACATATACTTATGTAAATACACTGAGATGGCAATTGCTCTCAGAAGGACATACGCAGAGACTTGAATCTCAGCAGGCTAACCTACCCAGCTGTAGTAGGGCAATGACAAGGGAAGTTCACAAAAGAAACACGCTAAGGATACATTGAACCAGCGTGAATTGATGAGGCATGATTATAGAGTACTGCAATATAATCATAGCATAAAGAACAGGCTGAAGTACCAAAATCAGAAATATGAGCAAAAGCTCTGCAAACATCTGCTTTACCCCAACTCAAGACTACTGGTCACATTTGCCTGGGGTAAAACAATCTGCTGGTCACACTTTATCAAACTTAGATGGCAATTCTGAAACATGAGAAGGCCACATGTGTGCTCAAATGTACATAAATACCCAGAAAACAAAACTTCATAAATAGATGTAATATATATAAATGCAGATGAATTTAGATACATGGCATTTTAGTATTCTCAAAGCCATAAAATATCTCTTCATACTTTGAAAGGTTTAGGAAAAAGTTGAATACGATAATCTCCTCTTGGAGATTTACATGCACTTTAGTGTATCAATATCCTTAAGGTGTTCTACAGCAAATAAAACCTTTCTTAAGCTTTCATTACCCATTCTTCTTTGAACATAGATTTAAAAAACAAATTCTAACAAGTGTATAGTCTTCTTCTAAGGACGAATCCCCATCCTCTTACTCCCCTAGGATTTCAGTGTCCCTGCTGCCTATTCTTCTGTTGGACAAGAAACAAAGACTATATATGCCCAGTAGCACTAATACTCCTGTGGAAAAGGAATCATAGGCTGAAGAGATTTCATATAAAATTTTGGGGTTTTGCTTTCTCTTGAAAAAAAACAATCCGAAAACATTGTACTTACCTTCCTGTAAGGCAACAATTAGCTCTCACCTATTAGTGGCTGTAGTTTTATGCTGAGATAAGGGCTCTTCTGTTTGCCACAGTGCTTACCACTGCCTAATTCAATTATTTTATCTGCTTGCCCTTATAAGTTTCAGAATTTGTTATCCTTATTGTGGGACTTAGAGGGAAAAGGGTCACTCACTTCAGATGACAAGAAATTGCCAGTGATTTAGGTAGAGGTTTGTAATTAATTACTTTGCTACTTAGTGGATTTTACTTTTGCTTAAACTACTTGCTGATGATAGTCATAGGTCACAATGCAAACACTCACATTGTTTTCCTACATATCCACTCCCATTCTGTCTGGTTTTAGATGAAAATAATGAAGTCAAAGAACTATTGATAATTTGTGGTCTGAAATATACATGTAAATCAAAAACCTTTCCCCCTGTGTTCTAATAAGATGATTTTAAAATAATATCATCTCTGTTCTTTGGAAACCTAACTTTCATTAATTGATATTCCAGGCAATGTTGTTCCCATCTTCTCCATGTAAATGAGGGAATCAGATTGCCATTTGCTTTCATTCTATTTAAACATCTATGAGGAGCAAGAGTAAAATGATAAATATGCTAAACTTGTTTGAATTGCTATTAGTACGATGCCTAGATTTTGTTATTTGAAGAGTATTCCTCCCACAAAAAAATAATTATTGTTTAAAAAGAAACAATCTGTATGTCCAAAGAAGACATACAGATTGCCAACAAACACATGAAAAGATGTCCAACATTACTAATCATTAGAGAAATGCAAATTAAAACTACAATGAGGTATCATCTCACACCAGTCAGAATGGCCATCATCAAAACATCTACAAACAATAAATGCTGGAGAGGGTGTGGAGAAAAGGGAACCCTCTTGCACTGTTGGTGGGAATGTAAATTGATACAGCCGCTACGGAGAACTGTATGGAGGTTCCTTAAAAAGCTAAATATAGAACTACCATACGACCCAACAATCCCACTACTGGGCATATACCCTGAGAAAACCATAATTCAAAAAGAGTCATGCACCACAATGTTCACTGCAGCACTATTTACAGTTCCCAGGACATGGAAGCAACCTAAATGTCCATCAACAGATGAATGGATAAAGAAGATGTGACACACATATACAATGGAATATTACTCAGCCATAAAAAGGGAAAAAAACTGAGTTATTTGTAATAAGGTGGGCGGACCTAGAGTCTGTCATACAGAGTGAAGTAAGTAAGAAAGAGAAAAACAAATACCATATGCTAACACATATATATGGAATCTTTAAAAATGGTACTGATGAACCTAGTGGCAGGGCAGGGATAAAGACACAGACCTAGAGAATGGGCTTGAGGACACAGGAGGGGAAGGGAAAGCTCTGACGAAGTGAGAGAGTAGCACTGACATATATACACTACCACATGTCAAATGGATGGCTAGTGGGAAGCTGCTGCATAGCACAGGGAGATCAGCTCGATGCTTTGTGACCACCTAGAGGGGTGGGACAGGGAGGGTGGGAGGGAGGCTCAAGAGGGAGGGGAGGGGCTTCCCTGGTGGCGCAGTGGTTGAGAGTCCGCCTGCCGATTCAGGGGACACGGGTTCGTGCCCCGGTCCAGGAAGATCCCACATGCCGCGGAGCGGCTGGGCCCGTGAGCCATGGCTGTTGAGCCTGCACGTCCGGAGCCTGTGCTCTGCAACGGGAGAGGCCACAACAGTGAGAGGCCTGTGTACCGCAAAAAATAAAATAAATAAATAAATAAATAAAATAAAAAAAGAGGGAGGGGATATGGAGATATATATAACTTATAGCTGATTCACTTTGTTGTACAACAGAAACTAACACAACATTGTAAAGCAATTATACTCCAATAAAGATATTTTTTTAAAAAGTTAAAAAAATAAAAAGAAATAGAGACAGTTTGGGAATAATACATCATATTCAGCTTTTCTCTCTGGTTTCTAAGAGCTGCCTTTCTTCTTCCTTCTGGGCATGCAAAGAAGATAAGCCACTCTGACTTTCTTCTGCTGCTCATTTTTCTCTTCTGGCTATGTCTGTTCCTGAAGGGAATAGAAAGTGTCAGGAAGCTTAGGAAGCAGCTTAAGTGTTATCTGGGCTGGTTTTTCCATTCTCTGCTTGCTCAATAAGGAACTATGGTGTAACTGTCACCCTCCTCAGTACTGTTAGGGCCCTCTTGGACAAAAGGGAAAAGAGTAATATGGAGCATTAAAACAAACTTTCTATGATTAGATAATTTTAAATTCATGGAAGAGTTGGTAAAGATAGTATACAGAGTTTCTATATACATTTCCACTAGCTTCCCTTTATGCTAACAACTTAACCACAGAATATTTATCAAAACTAAGAAGTTAACATTGATACAATGCTATTCAATATTAACCAAAATATGTAATTTATGTGAATTTCATTTTTTTTTTAAATTTTGTCCTTTTCTGTCCCAGGATCCAGTCCAGGATATCACGCTGCATTCAGTTGTTATGTCTCCTTAGTCTCCTCTAACATAGGAGAGCGCCTCAGACTTTTCTTTAAAAAAAACTTTATACTTCCGAAAAGTACTGGTCAGTTTATAGAATGTCCCTTAGTTTGGTTTGTCTGCTGTTTTATTTTGATTAGATTGAGGTTATGCATTATTGCGAAAGATATCTCAGAAAATCATATGCCTTTCCTAGTGCATCATTTCAGGGGTACATGATATCTGTATCTTATTAGTGGTGATGTTAACCTTGCACTTGACCACTTGGCAAAAGTGGTGTTTGCTTGGGTTTTGTCAAGTTGCTGTTTTCCCTTTTTAATTACCAGATATTTTGTAGGAGGTATCTTGAGACTATACAAATACCCTATTTCTGCTTAAACTTTTGTCCGCTGATTTCTACATCCATGCCTACTACTTTTCCATTTGCTGCTTTCTTTCTGTCACCAATATTTGAAATTCTTCTGTAGGGGATATTTATCTATTCTTCTCTATTTATTTATGTATTTATTTTTTAATAAATTTATTTTTGACTGTGTTGGGTCTTCGTTGCTGCATGCGGGCTTTCTCTAGTTGCAGCAAGCAGGGGCTACTCTTCGTTGTGGTATGCAGGCTTCTCACTCCCGTGACTTCTCTTGTTGCGGAGCACCGTCTCTAGGCACGTGGCTTTCAGTAGTTGTGGCGCATGGGTCTAGTTTAGTTGCTCCGTGGCATGTGGGATCTTCCTGGACCAGGGCTCGAACCCGTGTCCCCTGCATTGGCAGGCGGATTCTTAACCACTGCACCACCTGGGAAGCCCTCTCCTCTATTTATTAATTTATTTTGTTATTTATTATATCATATGGACTCATGAATTTTATTTTATCACAAGAAACAGTCATAGACACCACAGAAATGAATGTGATTATGTTCCAATAAAACTTTATTTATGGACACTGAACTGAATTTATATGATAGTCACATGCTGTGAAGTATTATTGTTTAATATTTTTCAACTATGAAAATGTAAAAATCATTCTTAGCTCACAGATGGCAGAAAAACAGGCAGTGGGTAGGATTTGGCTCACAGATTATAGTTTGACAATTTCTGGTCTAATTAATAAATTTAACCATTTTCTAAATACCTGATACCAAAATTGTGGAAGAAATCCAGAATAACCACAGTTAAAAACTTATCCAAGGAAAGAGATGCATAGTGCCTTGACCACTGCCTCAAAAATATAATATTTAATAGCCTCCAAAATAGGAATAATGAATCTCACAAGTTTCCATTTGTTAGCTTGCCTTCCTTAGCAGTTTATTCTCACTGGAAGACTTTTCCATATATAGAGTCTACTAGGATCACCTTCTGAGAGTGGAGTTGAAGTTTTGTTGTTTATTTTCCCTGTTGTGACATTTATTTTTTCAACAAATCTACAACAAATATCTATCTTTATCTAGAACCTCTACTGTGCCAGGAATTTTTCCAGACACTTGGAATATAATAGTAAACAAAACAGGTAAAAATCTCTGTATTCACAAAGCTTATATTCTAGTGTATCTTTTGATGGGAGGGGATAGAGACAGATATGAAAAAATAAAAATAATATAAAATTAAATAACATGATATCTGTGAAGGGTTAAATACTATGGAAAAAAAAAAGATCAAGGCAAAAGAGAAAGGAGAAATGGAGTTGGGGAAGTTCCATTTTAAATCAAACAGAGTAGATCTCACTGAGAAGATGATTTGGGAATAAAAGATTTGAAGGAGGTTAGGGAATTTGCCTTGGAAAAAGCTGTAAGCTGAGAGTTCCTAGAGGAGATAAGAGCCAGTGGGAAATCGCTAATATCCCAAAGCCAATATGTCTGCAGCAGAGTAAGGCAAGGCAGGAATAGCAGCAACAAAAGACGGAGGGATGAAGTGGACTGTTCATTTTGATTTAATTCTGTGGAGACAAATAGCTTGGCTAATCAGGTGCATGCCAGAATTTAAGAGAGAGAAAGAAAGAAAGAGAGAGAAAGAGAGAAGAGAGAGAGGGAGGGGGAAGGAGGTGTTAAAATAAAATGGAGACCAGGCTTGAAAATCCCCAAACAGACAAAACCATTTAAGCCATGTAAGCAAAACTCAATCTAGCTTATATTGTGAACAAGCAAAACTTAACTTAGGTTGTTTCTTATAAATGCTTCTGATGATAATCATAAAAGAAACTTAAGTCATCTTTCTAAAGTGGTATAAGATAGTCACTTTTAACGAATCCCATAATGTCGGGAACCACCATTGTAATAACGTATCATTGTAAAGGTTAAAAACTTCCTTATTTTCACTTTAAAAGTCATCCTGTAATAACATACCTCTAAGCTTTGTATCATTTTTGGATTTGAAGACTCCCAGTTTATGAGCTGTTCTTCTATGTTCAATAAACTCTTGCCAAATACTTATTTTACTGATCTGGTTTTAACATTTACTGTTTCTGGATTTTTGACAAAGGGAAGATGGGAAGGAGTGAAGGAGGGAGGGAGGGAGGAAGCAAAGAAGGAATCAAAGAATGAAGGAAAGAAAGAAGGAACAAATATACTACTTGTATATATTTTATGCAAGTATATTTAAGTATATACTACTTAAATATATTTTATATATATTAATATAAAAATTTTCTGAAGTAACATCTCATAAACTCAAAGGGGATTGTATTTTTGTAAAATAACATTAATAAATATAATGTTTAAAATAAATAAACTCTATGGTGAGTTAATTTGTTCCAAGCACTTCATTAAGCATTTTCTATACATATTCTCATTTAATCTTCGCAATGTGAGTAAACAATCTTTATGGCATTATTTTAAAATATCCATAACTTGAAAATAAGTAAAAGATGACTGCATGTCCATTCAGTGTCACACTTGAGCATTATCTGACAGGACTAGCCAGGAGTTCTGTAATTTTCTAGTGTTATATACATTTTATTTTATTTTAATTTATTTTATTTTATTTTATTTACTACTGATAGAGGATTTAAGAACTCTGTAAATGTAGCTAGTGATTTGTATAAAATTGATAGTATTGTAAATGCTTCATGTCAAATAGCAATGCAAATGAATGTTGAGATGCAAATAGAGATACAAGCATGCTAAAGATTTCCCCCCCAAAGTTTTATTTTTTTATTGTCCAGTGGGACATCAACCTGTTTTGTATGTGATTTAGAAATCCTATTCCAGCTCTCTATCTTTTTAAATAGAAAAGAAAGAAATACTTTGAATAGAAACACTTTGGTTTTTCTTAATTTTTTAAAAGCAAGGTTTCTCATAAAGAAGTTTAATACATTTTGACACATGCTTATTCTATGTTTCTACAAAAACTGTACTTTTAACTTTTTGCAAAGTGTACTTTGAGAATTTCAATGGCATGTCCCTGATTGAGCCTAGGCAAATAGGAGAAACTCTCAAATTGCTGAAGCTGTAAGATAAAGATTCTGGAACGGTTCCTGACCATGAAAACTCTTGTGAACCAAAATTTGAAGAGAGTAGAGTCTACAGAAGGAGAGAGATAAGAAGGAAGATGCACAAGGAAGATAGAAATGAGGTGGAAAGAGTCTTGACATTGTTCAAATACTGGATTCTACTTTTCTCTGAAGTCTAGCTCAGATCCCATCCTCAACTTCAACTGGACAGCTTAGAATAATTATTTATAAGTTCATCATTCTTAAGCTAATTTAAGTGGTGCTGTTATTTGGTTATTTTTTGTAATGCATTCCCAAATACAAAAAAAAAAAATAGCTACATCTCAAAATGTAGCTGGCTGCATGGTGGATCCTAGTAAGGATCCCTTCACAGTGGGTTGACAGATACCAGTCTTTTTGATATTGCTTATTTTCTCTGAGGCACATGCTAGAGAACCACTGGAATGGGAGATTTAAAGTGATTAGTAGAAAGATATCAGGTCACCAGTTCATATATATCAAGTGTCTTGATATGTGTGAGCTCTGCTCTAGAAACTAGGGAAATATCACTCAAGTAAACTGACAAAAATCTTTTCCCTGAGAAGGAACTTATACTTTGGTAAAGAGTTGTGCTTAGTGAAATCTTATTCTCTTTGGTATGGCCCACCTGAGAATAATTAAGAACTCACAATACAAGCTAGTTTTGTAAAAAGAAACTCTTTTTTCCTACCTTCAGATATATGAGATTTTGTGAGATTACCATGATCAAGAAAGACATTCTGGGTAATGGCGAGGGGAGATTCTGTGTCTTGTGACCCAATACCATTGCTGTGAATCCTTGCCAAGAGGCAAATGACAATGTACCTAAAGACAGAAATACTGAGTCTCCAGGCCTATTACTAAGAAACAGAGCCAAAACAGTGGAGTCCAAATCAAACTGCAAGATTTCCCAAGATTTCTGGATTTTGGTTACCAGCAAATAGAACTCCTTCAAATAAAATTGCTAATAGCAAAGTTTTAAGGATTAAAAATTTAACATTAGTTCATATAGTTTACATCATTTTTGAATGATAGCTATTCTATACAAGCATCCTGAATTTACTGAAAGCTTTAATTAAAGTATGGACGTGATTCATATCTTTGAGGAGTTCATAATTAGGCTGTGCAAAGCTGTGAGGAAATAAATAACAGCGCAGAGTAGAGAAGAAAAAAAGTCCAGAGGGGTGAGCAAAGCCATAGATACTGCAACTGTCAAAGGGCCCAGCTTTACTCTAAGCCTGAATCTATACACTTGACATTCAGAATAAAGCCAAATCTCACTTTAATGAGACCATTTTAACATCAGCCTCTGCCTTTCTCCTACAAGAAGCTAGCTGTTAAGAGCAATATGTTAATGACCTGCTTCCAAAGCAAACTTTGAAATAAGAAGTCCTAAAAATACTACCTTATTCATGCATCATTACGTTTATATAGCAGAATATTTTTTAATCAGTGTCTATGCCTTCTACTATGTATGTATTTGTAAATAGTGCCTTAGCGTCCTGTGGAAAGAAGAAATGCAAAATACATCCAAGAATAACAACGACAAAAGAATAAAATAAGATAAGGAAACCTAATCTGTGGAATCTCAGATTTTAGAGCTAGAAGGGAATTTAGAGATTATTTAAATCAATTCCCTTCATTTTGAAGATAAGAAAAGCCCAGATAGGTTACGCACATATAGAGCCAGGAATAGACACAGATATTCCAATGAAAGTGGAAGCCAGAACCACAGAGGAACCAGAGTCTGTACAGTCTTACAGCTAAAGAAAACACATGCACACACACACATGCACACACACACACACACTTACACACACACACAAAAGAGCCCTACTTTCAGGTGTTCTTTGTTTGCATTGTTTAATGCACAAAAGCACCACATTTCATTGATTCCGTAAACATGTATTGAGAACATACCATACACCAGGCTTTCTGTTAAGTGTTAGCAAATACAGTGTCTGCTCAAGTATTTGTTTTCTAAAACAAATAAACCTGCAGGACCATGCTTTGAAATAAAGGTTATGTTAAATCACGTTTTACCTATACCATGAGGCTATGACTCCTAATTCTCACTAAATTAAAATTCTAAAGGCACAGATATTGCCTGAAATAGTGTTTTCAGAAAATTACAGTGGATGACATAAATAAATAGCATGCCATGCTTAAGTTTCCTGTAAGAAAGAGCAGATTAAGTTATGATTGCCACAAGATGGGAATCAGAGAAGCTGATAGAGGGGTATTAGTCTCTCCACCGTATCAGACCATCAGTTCAAGAGGAAGACATAGAGAGTTCGAATAGCATCCAGACTCTACCAGTGGTCAGCAATGTTCACTCTGAGGTGGTAGAGAGTAACATGCATGGAGGGATTTCTGTAGGATGGTCATTTTCCACAACAGCAATGTTTTCAAGTTTCAGGTTGGAAAATTTATCTGGTCTAATTAGAAGCATACCAAAAGATGGCAGTGATCATAGGAAAGGTCCTGGAAAGCAGAGAAATATGTGAGAACGTCAAGGTTTCTAGATAAAATCTGCCTCAGGGCCAGGTTCCAAATAACACGGAAAACAATTCCTACGACATAGTGGGAACCTCGTAAACTTGTTGAATTAATGAATAAATTAATGATATTGTCATCATTCACCAGTGTAAGTAACACATTACACTCAATCTTTCTTTGAATACATGTTGCTTTGGTACCTATAATATTCAAAGTATTCTGATAGGTTCTATTGATGATAACAAAGTAAAATGGATACAGCTCTGACCTCAAAGACTACAGAGTATAGACAGGGAGCCATGGCAAGCGTATTCATATCTAATTTATAAGGAGGCATAATAAATGCACATAACTGACAGGTATAAAATTCAAAGGAAGAAGTCATTTGTGGTCAGAAGAAAAAGTGAAATCTACAAGTTGATTATGAGCAAGAGAGCAACTGAGATGGAATTAACAGATGTGCACTGGCATTTAGGAGAAACAGTAAAGGGTATGGGCCAGAGTGTAAGATATAGAAACAATGAGTAGAGTAATCAGAAAAGGGGTTACAAGTCACAACAGGGTCAGATCCTGGAAGCCTTGTAAATTATTCTTAATTTTCACTTTACTTTGATAGTATAAAGAATCTGAAGGTCTGTGAGCAGTAGGGTCATAATCTAAGTGGCTTTGTAATGTTTAATGTGGCAGTCATTTGTGGGATAGATAGAAAAGGAAGAAACCAGGTGCATATAAATAAATTTGATGGCTATAAGAGGTCCATATTAATAAACTTTTAAAAAACTATTATTTCCCATGAGTTTCAAGGTAGGAGGATGTAACTGCATAAAAAATAATATCTTGGTTCGTATAAATTGGATATTTTATAGTAAACTCTTAAAAGTCAAATATTGCCTGTTTTAGAAATGTCAGAAGTAATAAAAAATCAATGTAATATTAGTTATCCTACTTTACATTATAGCTAACTCATAACTTGTATCGACTAAATGCTTTGAAAGTTCTTTAAGGAACATTATAATAGAGTTTTTAATGGAAAAAAAAGCAGGTCAGTTTCACCCCAAGAGAGGTCTCCATCACATAATAGGAGAAATTCACAGTTCACTGCCTTTTTCTATAGTGCATCTTCTCCTGTTTCTTGCTTGAGTTTGGGGCAGATAAAAATGACAGGTGGAGGTGGCAAAGGTCAAATTGCTCTGGAGGTGGTGAACTAAATCATTATATATATTAAAGAAATGATAGAAAAGGCCTGAGCAGAATTCTCCAGGGAAAGAAACATTAAAATAAAAACGATTTGCAGCTGTCCTACAAAATACTAGATCTCTGTTCTCCTAATGTTGCAATCAATTCTTGATTACCTACACTAATTTGGGAAGTAGTGGCACATTTATCTCAAATTCATTTGTATGTGATGACTGACTCAAGGACACTTGATAATATTCATGGCCTGTTGAGACTCTTCGAGGACCATGTTCTAATGATCTAATACCAGTATTCTAACACCCATTCTTAAGACTCTTAGAGTGCCCTTGAGAAGACTGAAAAGGAGTGAATAATACAGAAAAATAAGTATTTCATTTTACTTCATTAACTGTAGAGAACCAGGATGGGCATGACAGCATCAACTAAAATACAATTTTCACAGGGCTGTCCTAGGATATACTACCCAGGCAAAGCTGTGAATTTAGTTCCATAATGGAAATACGTGCTTTTCTAAAACTATAGAAAATAGAATAAAATCTAAACTAACCTACTGTATGACGAGGCACTGCATAACTATGCCAATTCAAAATCTGACTTCAGAGACCAACAAATCCTGCCATTAATCACATTCAGATGAGTTAGAACTGCAGAAAGTAATCCAAAAGCAGTGGGTTGAGCAGTTTCTCTCTCTCTCTCTCCCCTCCCCTCCCACATGTGTATGTTACTCACAGGTCAGTTTGCATTTCTGATGAAAGTTATATACCCTAATTTCAGAAAAAAAGTGCTAACTGTGCCTAATAATTTCCATACAGTTTGAGGATGTTCACCAATCCCCTAAAACCTCTCTAGTGAGACAGTGAGGTTTTTCTTTTGTCTCGTGTACAAGGTCTTCAATTCCAGTCAACACTACCCAGTAGTTAGTAAGGTCTTGTGTTGTTGAGAAGAGATTGTAATCTAAGTGTGTCTGTCTTCCAGTACGGATGTCAGTATGGATGTCAATTACAAATACTCATAATTGTAAAAACAATCAATACCTACACCAAAAACTGAAGATTTTATTTTCACTTCTTAATTTAAGACAAGGCTTTTGTTTAAAATAACTAGGGGAAATAGTTTCTTTATAAGTAATAAACAGGAAACTACAAGATTTGTTAAAGCTACTTAACCCAAGATTATAAACTTAGTCTAAATGTTCCCTTAGAATATGAATTTCTTATCACTGAACCCGCTTTAACTAAAGCAGTGCTTTGCCCACAATGTAGTTCTCCTTTAAAAGCCTAGCACTTCTTTTCCTCTGAGTTTAGGTGCTTTATCATTTTAGGTCTTGTTTTTTGTTTGTTTGTTTTGTTTTTTTGCGGCACGCGGGCCTCTCACCGCTGTGATTTCTCCCGCCGCGGAGCACAGGCTCCGGACGCGCAGGCTCAGCGGCCATGGCTCACGGGCCCAGCCACTCCGCGGCCTGTGGGATCTTCCTGGACCGGGGCACGAACCCGTGTCCCCTGCATCGGCAGGCGGACTCTCAACCACTGCACCACCAGGGAAGCCCTTAGGTCTTGTTTTGATCGATGTGTGGCTTTGTGATACACAGGACAATTTTCGTTATTTCAAGAAGAGAGTCAGCCAGCCCCAAAGCCTGTCGGGGAAGCCTAGGAGAATGGTAAATGTGGGTAGTTCGCTTTTAAGGGGAAACCTTCCAGTGTCCCTGGTGCTGTAACCACTGACTTGTTCCAAGGGGCAAGCAGAGAGATGGAAAGCGGAGTCTGCAATGCATTTGGAGGATAAGCAGTTGGGAGGGTAGAATCCCAGCTGTGAGAATGGCAAGGAGACTTCCTGCCGGCTTGATGAGATTCTCACCCTAATCAGGTGACATCAGAGCAGTGGGACCTGAAAGCCAGGGAGACTGTCCTTTCAGCGGGGCACTGCTGTGTGTTCTTTCCCACATACAAGGGAAATCAGAACATTTGAAATAGAAACATTTGCCTGGGGATCTTGGAATCTTTTTCTTAATCACTACCGTCCTTGTGACAACCCAGTTACACATCTATTTTAATTTAAATTAGAAAAATAAGGACATCCTATACATAGTAATGATATAAAGTTCATTTTAAAGTATGTAAAAACAGAGATAACCAATAAAAATATTGTTCATAAAAGTATAGATGGTATAGAGATATGGTAAAAAAAAAAAAAAAACTTAGTTGTTTTAACTGAAGACACTAAATCTGGGAAAGTGATAACCCAACCAGGATTACTCTTCTGCTTCATCCGTCTGTCATATAATGCCTTCTGTATCCTTGATGGTGGCTTCCTTTCGTTACCTGCCTTTAGCATACTTCTCAAGATTGTATCTTTGGTCCTCTTCTCATTGTCCCATACATGGTGCCAAAACAAAACATGACATAACGAAACAGAAAAGAAACAACAACAAAAACATTAACTTTATTTTCTCAAAAAATGTGGATCAGTTTCCCCTTTGTGGTACCCACTATCCACGTAAGCATTCATTACCTCTCACTCAGATCCAGGCCCTGCCCTCCACAGTGCCTGAAGAGCCACACTTGTCCTTACTCCAGCCTTCAAGTCACCCCTTTGCACAACAGCACCTAATAGTACAGAACAAATTTCAGAGGATATTGCACACCTTGAAATATTTGGACCTTATTGCCCTTTCCATTTTTATTGCTGATCCTCTCAGCATCCCCCGAACCTTCATTTCCAAGCACACCTAGAACTTGCTTCTCAGACCATGCCCTGCATTTTCTTCTTTGCTTCCACTTAAGATGCACAATCTCTGCCCTCACTTTCCTTTCATGACTGCTTCTTTCGTTAATTCATCGGTGACTTTCTAGGTCGTAATATTCATTCTCTTCTCAGTGTCCACAGCACTGTATTTAATTTTCCACTTCTATTTTCATTTGCATTAAATTTGCTTAGATTCCCTTCACTTTTTGAAAAGCCTGCCATTTTAAAAATGTTTAAATTTGTGCCATTAAATTGACATTCACATTTCTTCATAGTTTCATGCTATTTTTACTTCCAACTTACCTTTTTTTCATCTCACTGTCATTTTTTTCAGTCTCAGGATAATTCAGGAATTACTCAATCATGATTCTTCTCTTCCGTGATGTTTGAGGGAGGAAAGTGCCAGTGTAGTGAGAATGAATGTGGTCAAAACACTTTGTGATCAGACAGATCTGGGTTTGGATTTTACGTCCAGTGCTGCCTAGATATGTAGACTTAGTCACCATTCTTATCACTTTCAGCCAATTGTTATTATAATACTTACAACCGAGGATTTTTAAAAGATAAATGTATCAGTGCATGTTAAGTGCTCGACCACTAAGAGGCATTAAGATACATTATTTCCTTTCTTCTCTTGTTTATGACTCAGAACAAGTAAAGAAATAGGTAAACTTAATTATAAACCATGTAGAGCAAAATTCCCACCCTGAGCTTTAATTACAGCATTAAGAATATAGTTTTATGATTCATACTTAACAATGTGAATATCCCAGTGTCTTGCTTGTGGGAAACAAGGTTGGTTAAAGAAAGCTGAGTTCCAGTCCCAGCTGTGTCACTCCCTTGTTATATGACTCTGGGCAAGTTAATTAAAGTACCTGAGTTTCCACTTACCTACGTGTAAAAAAATCAGTGTAATAGTGCTTATCCCTCAAAGGATTGTTCAAGGATTAAATAAGATTGAGTTTGATTCACAGTTACACCTATGCATGTATTGATGATGATTCTTGAAGGAAATAGTCTTATGGTTTGATTCTTTCATAAAGCTGAATAACATGGCATCCAGAATTGACATGAAATTTTGTAGAATAATTAAATCACTCCTAGTAGGCGTGTATAGAAAACATTTCTCTCTGTAATGTGCTTCTCTTGTCAGAATAAGAAACAAACAAACACTTAGCTAATTAAATATCTTACAATTTTTCACACCTTCTTTTCATTCTGTTTTTATTCATTCTGCTCTAGTTCCTTGTGAATTTGACTTCATATATGCATATATTTCTTCCTATTCTCTTCTGCTATTCCCACGGTTCACAGCTCTGGCTGCATGTTAGAATCAACTGACGAGCTGTAGAGAAAATATGAATGCCTACACTTCAGATAAATTGAATGGGAATCTCACAATTGTTCTTAAATTTTACCATGAATCAGATTCATCTGGAGAGCCTGATAAAACATTAGTTTCTGGGATTCATCCCCAGAGTTTCTGATTTAGTAGGTCTGTAGTAGGGCTCAAGTATCTGCATTTCTAACAAATTCTCATGTAATGCTGATGCTTCTGGTCCAGAGAACGCTTTTGAGAACTACTGAACTAGTAGACACTTACTAGAGTGAGACACTGATATTAGTATTTTATAAAAAGTTCTCACATGATTCTAATCATACCAAGAGTTGAGAATTCTGGTGTTACCCTTTGCTTGGCTTCAAAAGCTACTGATTTTGCCATTCACTGCAATGCTGACCATTTTCAACCCACAGCCTGGACCTGCTATCTTTGGTCATCAAAATAGTACTGTAAGCACATCATCCATCCATTAATTCAGTCATTTAGGTAGCCGCCTATTCAGTCAACACTTAACAATTGAGATGAATTTCTTACTGTCAGGATTTCAGGGTCTCATGAAAAAGACTAACAAACAAAAATTTCAGCATAATGTAAATGTGTTTAATTTGGGGTGTAGGGTTGGGGAAAAAGACTTGTTCTGACTTCAAGGGACACATAGTGTTGATGTCAATGCTTGAATTATAAGTACGGATTCAACAAGTGAGCCAAGTAGGGAAGAGAATTCTAAAACACATTTTGGTTTTGTTTTTAATGTTTATTTGCTTAGAAGAATGTGCAAATTGTAAAGATTTCATTGTTAGAAGATTGATTTTATGATAAGAGGTGTTTATCACTATGTGATCTAGGCTGACTGTGAGATATTTGGGTGGGGTGTGGATGAGAAGAGGACAAATAAATTTGGCCAAGCTATACTGAAATTCAGTACAAGTTTTAAAGTCAATGTCAGCACAAATCCACATTCTATAACTCAGAATAATCCTTACTTAGCAAAAAGAGTAATAGGACAGAGGTGCAACAATTTTCATCCAAAAATTTATCACAGCTATTTATTATTGAGCCCCTCCAGTGTCCCCATTGCATTGGGCATCTGGAGTTACTTATTTTTGGTCAGTACTGTTGAAACTAGGCTATAAATCAGGCTCCTTTCTTTGACTCCATTCGTGCCACTGAAAGAATAATTAGCACCTGCACCACAGGCTCAGGTTGCAATTTTGCTGCCTGTTTATGCATCATTCCAAGTAAAAAAAAAACTACTTCTGCTGCCCACTCTGACCACCTGCCACCCTGAGCCTTTGTCATTTCTCTGAACATAACCTTCAGAAGTCATCTAAGTTATGACAACCTAACAGCTTTTTTGAAAGGCTCACTTCATGTGCCTGTTCATTTAAATGTTCAGTGCCAATTATGTGCTTCTTTGTACTGGTGTCTACCTACCTGCTAAATTGTTGCTGCCGGTTCCCATATTCTTGCTATTAACAATGGCTGCTGTTGCCGTATCTTAACTTAAATATCTGAGGTGAGTACACAGTTCAAATACACTTGTGACAAACATAAAAGTGCTTAATTTGTTCCCATGACTCCAGCACTGAAGTAAATAATATCTGCATTGCTCCTGTCTGACACCTGCAGCTAACATTCAAATCTTTCACCTGCTTCAGTTTCTAATTCCATTTCCCAGAACCATTTAAATTCTCTGTGTGCACCAAGCAGTCTTTATTAATAATCTTAACCTCAACTAATTTACAATATATGAAAATAATAATATACACATTTTTATAATGAATGCAACACAAAAAATATTTTTGGCATATATATACAATACTAAATGGAACACTTACAGAATCAAAGAATCATAGAGTTTTAGAAAGACCTTAGATGTAATCTAGTCTTAATTTACGTACACATGAAGATATCAAGATCCAATAAAGTTGTATAACACAGACCCTTAATAGGAGAACTAAAATTCCAGATATTTCACATTCAGGACTCTTTTTATTAAACTCAATTTTCAAAGTGTTTTATTTAATAAAAACTGCCTAACGATGGCAAAGTTAATGTATAGAACTAAAATAAAATTATGTATTATTAAATTAAAATGTCCACTTTTAAAAATCTTTGATGCTGTATTCCTGCAAAATCAAAAGTGTATACTTTAACTGTTGTCTATGTTCATTTGTTAAAGATGCTCTTATAGGGCCAATGTAATTTATTCATTCTGCTTTAATGATGCCATTTTCTCCACTTTTTGTTTGACAACAGTATTCACTTGTCTCTTTGGAGCATCACAGACAGCTGCAGAAGAGAGATCCAACTGCATATTGGCAGGAGCCCACAGACATATAAGGCTGTTTGGGGTACAATTGCAGTTTAATTTAGGTTGAAGAGAAAACACACCAGAGTTTGCTTGTCAGGAATTTGGCCACATCTTTTGCTGAATATTTATGTGCTTCTAAATTTCTACTATTCTTAAGAAATACAATTTTTGGTCTACTTAGCATTCTGTATATTAGAGAGCTGGGAGTTTTCTCACTGCTTCTTTACACTTTAGAGTCTAAGATTATCTGGTTCAAGCAGAAGTTTCACAGATGAGAAAACAGATCCTGAGAGTTTAAGGGATATTGGCAAAGGCACACCATTAGTTCATTACAAAACTAAATTTCAGGATTCTCAGTTGTTTCCGATTACCACTGGACAGCAGCTTTTTAGCAGGCATTATTAAGCAAATATCATGTTTGAAAATGATGTTTTCTTAATATAATTCCTAGATAAAATAACGCAAAATCCATGATTCCTACTTCCCTCTAACCCACTCACCTCACCCAGATTACCACAGTGCACTCATAATAAACTGTGATGATGTAAAGCCATTCAATAATTATTTTCTGGTCTGTTTTTTAAACTGTAGTGTCATCCTCTTTGCTTTTCTAAGAGTCTTAAAATTAGACTCTGTCTGAGAGTTCATCTTGTACTATCTTCCTTGTAGTTTTTTAACCTTCTGCATTATTCCACTGTGTGGATCAGCTAACCTCTCCTTGAACACTTTCAGTAGCTGAGAACTCTGTGAGGCAAACTTTCCTTTATCAGTCAACTCTAATAGATTCAGTGATTATTTTATTTAACTAGTATTTAATTTAGGTTTACTATGAGACAGGTGATATGCTAAGCATTAAGACAATTTAAAAAGTAATAAATCGCAATTGGTGACATCAGTTGTTCATAGTCTACAAGAGGACAGAAGCAAGGCTTGTATGCACAAAAGCATAATACAAATTAAAACTGATGTGTTCCATTAAGGCTTTAGATAAAGTAACAAGAGCTAACATTTCCTGAGCCATATCTCTGTGCCAGATACTGTCCCTGGAAAAGTGATGTGGTAAAGTGCTCAGGGAAGTAGAGACTGTCATCCTCTAAATATTACTCATGAGGAGATCAAAGCTTGGAATGTCAGATGCTATCTCAAAGCCACATAGCATGTCAGTGGTGGATCTGGAACCTTAACCAAAGTCTGTTTCAAACCAACACTTCCGCACTATGATATTCTGCCAATCTTAAAGGGAAAGGATGATTAGTAGAATTAGAGGTGGGGTAAAAATTCACAGTGAGAGAATAAAATCGACAAAAGCTGACAGAAAGAAATCTTAGATCACAAACATTAAAAGTGTTTCAATTTCAAGAAAGATGAGTGAGAGGGGATAGGTAGGAAACATCGGCTGCTATAAGATTACAGAGAAGCTAGACCAACCGCCCACAGTGTGTGGTGATTATTGAGGAGCTATTAAAAGTTTTGAGCACAGAAATGACATAATCAGAGTGAAGTTCAGGGATATTAATTTTGGAGGAGTTTGAGAAAATGTTGGATGAAGCCAGAGATGGAGAGGCACATAGGTTCGGTTGTAGCAGAGACAATGAAAGTGATATTTTTTACCATGAGCCAACATATTTCTCCTTACTTTTTTTTTATATGCTTGATCATACTTCTGCTTTCTGGGGTGACAGAGGATATGCGCTCTGATATTTTTTTACAACCTAATATAAGGTTATAAGAAAAAATATATATTTCAAAATATCAAAATCGTCTTTTGCCCTACTTACTAAATATTCTATTGTGGAAACCTGACATATAGATGAATATGTACTTCCAGGTCCCTTTAAAATATACAAGTAGTATTTACACCAATAGCACCTCCTAGACAGCAACTATATAACAGATACATTAATGTTTTCAGGATTTATACAAATGTATGAGAAAATTTCCTGAATGCATAATGCATAGTAATACATGATTGCATTTGATTAAGTGATTTATGAGAAAGATATATGGAGTGTTTATGGTCTGACAACAGGAGTACAAAAACATTTTATCAAGTCCAGTACTATAGTGAAGTACATAGGAATTGATTATACCTATTATTACAGAATTTATAATATTAAGATGAATATAAACACTTAGCCTTAACCTGTATTCTGAAACTACTTGTCCTAAGCAACAAAATAACAATGAAAACTATATTTTGATGTCCTTTATGTATATATATTTATATTTCACATGAAAACTGGATGCTAAGACAATCTTTTTGTTAACCAGTTGATCCATTTTAAATATATTCAGGATTAAGGTCAAAATTCCTAAGAATGTGCACACTATATAAATCATCAATTTCAACTTATTCTTAGGATACACTAATGGCTATATGCTAGAATGTAGCTACAAGAATGTCTATTATACCCTTGCTAATATTAAAGAAAATTTGAGGATTCATTGACTAATTAATGACCTGATACCTTAGAAATTATTTTGGTAAGTGTATATTTAGTAAATAGGAAAATATTTTAAATAATTCAAGTGAAGAAGCTAGTCTATATGACAATAAATGGAGAATAATAAAATGTATTCATTTCTAATATATATATAATATTAGTATCAGTTTTCACTGGGTGGTAGTTTCATAGTTGTTTTTATGCTTTTATTCATTTAGCAAATTTTCTGCATTGGGACATATCTTGGAAAGGTATCTTTAAAAGTTTTTGTGTGAACTACAGTGAGTTCTTTTGGTTTCCATACTCTGAGGCTATTTCACTGCAGTTTTCTTCAATCATGTTTCTGATTATGGCTTTCATCCCAAATTTTCTGTTTCAGATATTTGTTTTTGCCATATGTACCAGCTTGTCACAGATTATTTTCATTCATTCTTAAGCAATCTGTAGGAAATAAATTATACCTCTAAACTACTCATTCAGTTTTCTATATTGTTTACTCATCTTTATAGTGCCTTGATATTTATATTCGGTTGTGATATATTTAGTTTCTTTTCAGTCACCCATGCCACACATAAAATTAAAGTGGTATTTTTTCATCTCAGTGTATATCCTCTTCATGGTATTTGTTTTTCTCTCAAGGTAGATTTTCTATGTGTTATTGAGGATGCTAATAGATTTCTGAATAATTCTCTGAGTAAATAACTTTCAGAGGGCTATATGATCCTTTCCGTAACTCTTCAAGATTATATTTCCATGATTGGGTGCTCGGTATAGTTTGCTGGTTGCTTTGCTTATTAACAAAAGAGGTC
Organism: Lagenorhynchus albirostris; assembly: GCF_949774975.1. Classification (NCBI taxonomy): domain Eukaryota; kingdom Metazoa; phylum Chordata; class Mammalia; order Artiodactyla; family Delphinidae; genus Lagenorhynchus; species Lagenorhynchus albirostris. The sequence continues at coordinate 55,434,858 of NC_083106.1, forward strand.
TGAGTCCTCATTCAGTTGAGTCCTGATCAGATCTCCTTCATAGACACAGCTTAATAAGCATGTTTCAATGCATAATTTCCAGCTTGATCTCTAGTGTCTAATGAGCGTTCTTGGATCAAGATTATCCTATTAGTATAACGTAGTTGTTAACAGTGTGGATTTTGAAACCAGAGCTTGAGTTCATTTACTAGCTATTTGAACTTGAGCAAGTTACTTGAACTTTTCATGACTCAATCTCCTCTTTTAAAAATTAAAAAAAAAAATAATAATCCCTACTTTATTGGTTGTTCTGAGAGTTAACTGAGTTAAGATGCATAAAGTGCTTAGAATAACACTTGTCACATAGGAAATATTACAAAAGTGTTGACTACTATTTTTAGACAAGAAAAAGGATAGTCTCAAGTGTACAATGACCTCTGCGCCAACCTATAGCATAATAACTGTGGATCCCATACCTTCAGAGAAGTGACTTAGCCATCACACCCAACCCTCCATCTACTGTTCTGTGTCTTGTTCAGATGCATTTTGTTATTTAGCATTTTCAGGTGGTTATTTAGAGGTACCATGAAGGTAATGATGGTGGTGTGAGGACAAAGCACTATGGGTCACTCAAAATACAGTGTATACACTATAGGAATAGTATCCATTTTTTTATATTCATTCCTCCTATTTTTTTGAGCCAAAGACCATACATGAGGAAGAAGTGGATCCACTTCTTATAGACTTTCAGGAGACAGGAATGTCACTTTCGCCACTGTTGTATGTTTATCTGATGGAATTTTTTTTGGTTGTTTGTTGATTTTGAAATCAGATGCGTTGTACTTGGCATTAGTAGAAATGTTTCCTAAATATTATTAATAGGTTGAATCTCAGATCTAGTTTTGGAGCTGCATCCTTAGTTTTTAAAATTTGTTCATGTTTTTATAAAATTTTAATGGGAATTTGGAAGAAGCAGTAACAAGTGTTGCTAGTTAGATGCAAATTTAACTAAGGTTACTTTTAAGGGATAGCCCATTATGCAAGCATTTGGGATGCCATTTTCTTCTCTCTCTCTCTCTCTCTCTCTCTGTCTCTCTCTGTCTCTCTCTGTCTCTCTCTCAAAGCAAGAGAAGTAGAATGAAGCGCTAATGATCTATAGTGCAAAACACTATACACTCCCTAGGAAGGTAGCAATTCTGATGCTTATTAACTTTCCTGCCAAGAGGCTATTAATGTACCCAGTATGAATTCTATAGTGAACTAGATGAAATTTTGGCAGATGGATGACAGATAATAGACGAGAGATAGATGATAGATAGATAGATAGGTAGATAGATAGATAGATAGATAGTTAGATAGATGGATAGATAGATAGAGAAACTCAGTTGATAGATTTAGAGACTAAATGAAGGAGGTGGCTGAGCAGGGAAAGAAGACTCCTGTGGTTTTAGTTTGACCTATTAGGTCCTGAGTTGCCATTTAATGGGATAGCAAATCATAAAGAACGCTCAGAGGTTTGATAATAAGTCAAATTTGGGAAATATTAAATTTGATATGCCAATAGGGCTTCTTATGGAAATTGGCAGTAAGCTATTGGAAAGAAGAGGAGTACGGCCATATTAAATCACAAATTATTTAATAAATACTTAATATAACATACAATGTGACAGACACTGACCAAGACCTGTGATATGACAATGACTAAAACAAAACCCACCTTTCCTCTTCTGCTGGAGCCTTACGGTTCAGCAGAATGAGCCAGGACAAACTCCGCAGGCTGCCATTGATAAAAATAATAACTTAGGTTTTGCTGATTGCTTTTTTTGTTTTGTATTGTTTCTCACTTGTTTGTTTCTAAACCAGCAGAGAATATACAAGAGGTTATAAAAGTATTTGTAAGAGAAAATGACTATCAATTCCTTCTAGTTCCTTGTGGATGTGAGCTCAAAGTTCTAAATACATGCAATAAGGGGTAAGAAACCCTCTAGGCAGAGCAGCCCCAAACTGAGGACTTGCTGTCTTTTATACCACCTTAGGCTGAAAGTGCTGCATTAATGCTCAAGGGTCTATCTAAGGGAATTTTTGCTGTACCACAACTACACATTTGCATTCCACTTCTTAACATGTCACTGTTTCTACTTGAGGTTTCAACAGACAGTCCTGGTGGCCCAATCACAGATAATCCATAGGCAACAGGCATCCCAGTAGGTTATACGCTTCATACAATACAGAATAATACTAGAGTCTAGTGCCTGGGTCCTTCTTTAACCCAATCCCAATTGGTTACAATGCTTACTTATAGGAATGCCTCAGAGATCTGAAAAGCTATCTTGACACTCTCTCTCTCTCTCTCTCTCTCTCTCTGTCTTTCTCTCTCTCTCTCACACACACACACACACACAGAAAATCTGGGAGTCTTAGCTCTTCTTTAGGGCCTTCCAGCTGATTGTCAGGCCCATGCAAATGCAAATTATCCAGGATTATCAAAGTAAACTGATTAGGGAGCTTATTTATATCTGAGAAGCCATTTCACAGCAACATATAGATTAGTGTTCGATTAAACATTTCGGAACTGTAGCTTAGGCAAGTTGACATAACAAAAGCTCCTGTCATAGAAGGTTACCTGAAAACTACCCATATTAATTCCACTCAATTTTCGCTGGGAAAAATGTAATTGTAAGACCCCATATTGTTACAAAGGAGATAAAAACTGGCAGTCTTCAGCTAGGTAGTTGTGTACCCAGCTAAAACACCATTACCTTCACTGATTACAAATTGCATATAAAACATTTTATAAAGTCATATCACTTTGTCTAATAAAGGTCAATTTCTTATTTTTTCTCCATTTGGCCTTTCAATCCAGTCATCCAGAGTTTCTAATCTTTTCTATATAACTTGCTTCTCTTCAACTGCCATTCCTGGCCTTCATTTTTATCTTTCTTTCCCTTTGCCTCAATTTTTTCCTTTCTAGCAACACAAATATTACCTTTTCTAAAATAAAACTTATAATAGAAACATTCATATCAAATCTCTTCAATTAATTTCATCCCACATCCATCTTTCTCTCATTTATATCCTTTAGGCATCAGATATCTATGTACTTTACTATCATATTTACTTCCTTCTTCAATGTCTTTATTTAGTTATTTATGTGAGAAAATGGAATTTTCTTCTTCCTTCTATTCATCTCTTTGACTCTAGTAAGATAAAGTAAATAAAACAAGATTCACTAGTTTAATAAGACATTGAAGTTTTGCTATGGAAAACATTCAATGTTAGCAAGAAGAACTTTGCCTTCTAGTTGCTTCATTGTGAAAACTAATTAAATATGATGGTGGAGGGCTTCCCTGGTGGCGCAGTGGTTGAGAGTACGCCTGCCGATGCAGGGGGCGCAGGTTCGTGCCCCGGTCCCGGAGGATCCTGCGTGCCGCGGAGCGGCTGGCCCTGTGAGCCATGGCCGCTGGGCCTGCGCGTCCGGAGCCTGTGCTCCGCAGCGGGAGAGGCCACAGTGGTGAGGGGCCAGCGTACCACAAAAACAAAAACAAAAACAAAAACAAACAAACAAACAAAATATGATGGTGGAGATGGGGAGCAAGAGAGAAAAGAGATGAAAGGAAAGATCATGGAGATAAGTATTCCTCCAGGAGCCCGTCTGAGATTTATCCCATTTGGACTCAAAGAGAATACCATAGAAGAATAATAAAAGGTTTTGCAATATGTACTTTCTTTTTTATCAATGGTTGCCTACTTGTAGATTGTCTTATATTGGTACCTACCAAACTTTGATGAGATACCAAGAGGATTATATTAGGATACTTCATCTTCCCCGATGAAGTGTAACCTTCACAGGAATAAGGAGCTCTCTTTCATTTCAGCACTTAACACTACTGTAGGCACCACTGTATGAAATATTTAATAAATGACTTATGAAATGGACAAAGTTGTAAGTCAGAACTCGATGATGATCCCTGGCTAATATTCACTCCTCTGATGACTTGACTTGTATAAACAAGACACTTCTTTCCTACGTGTGACCCCTCACAGGGTTCACCATAAGGTACAAGATACTGGAGACATTTATGATTTTTTCTCACATTTTTTCCTCTTATCACAAGGAGAAAGAATCGAGTCTCCTTTCCACATGAAAACAAAGTCTTGGATTGGATCTAGGCCCATTTGCCCACATCTTTACTAGGTTCTCCTCAAGTAAATAAAAATTGAACATCTTATTAGTCCAACAGTCATGAAGTCATATCTTAAGAGTGCAGTTAAAGCTAATGCATATTCATGAATTCATTATCTTCTGTTTCCTCAGTAAATAAAGGGTTTACTCATCAAGCTGGCTTAGTCCAATGTTTTAACTACCGTTTATCTTTCTGAATTCATACACAGTGAGCTGTCTTCCATTTCCTGTTCTCCTTCATAGTAAGTACTCCCATTCTAGGGCCTGATTCCTCTTCCATGAGTAAATGAACTTTAGTTTTCAAAAAAGGAGATTGAGGAGATCTTATATTCCCAGGAATCCATCCCAATTCCCAGAAAAATTGACCAGAGAAGGCCTTCAGTGGGAGAGGAGGGAAGGGCCTGTCTGAAGATGTGACATATAAATTGGTGTTCCCCAGACATACTTTATTTCATATATTTCATGTTAGGATATATCTTTGATGTATATGGAAATCTTAAGTAGAAGGATACATTATTGGATTAGGAAACTAATTTCCTATCCCTGATACCTACCAGCAAGATAAGTATAGAAGGCCTTTGATACAGTTTACAAACTGTCAGAGACAATCCTCATCAATTTTTTACTGCCCTCTTTCTGATAAAATTTAATATAACCTATTATCTTATCAGAGGACTCAATTAAGAGCCCTGCAAAACTGAGGTTATTTTTATTCTTATTGGCATGAGTAAGTTATTTAATTTGATTGGTAACACAAGGGCCAGACATTTCTACCAGAATATCCACTGCAAGGCTGTCGCACTACCATTTTCATTTGTACACCTATCTCTTTTATTCCTTTATTTTTTCCTCCCTACCTTCTTCTTGCTTTCTACAAACCTTCTCATTTTCTCCTTTCCTTCAGAATGTTTATGCCTTCCTGGTGAACTCATAGGAACCACTAAGCTCTGTATCTGGCTCTTAAGGATAAAGCAGGTGTGCACTTAAATTTAGCCCAAAAACTGACTGTGCTTTCTAATTCTCAACTAGATGATTTTCCTTCTCATAAACACCATCCCAAGTATTCTGTTATCTGTGTTCCTTTTTATTGTGCAACCACTGGGCAATAAAGTGGCTCTCTTTGTTCCCTCAGCACACTTCAAATGAGGCTACTTTAGCACTATGCGTGAGTCGGCAGCACTTCAAGGGGCCAGTGATGTGGTAGTACTTTGTGGGGAGGATTAGCAAGGCATGTCCACTGAGACTGAAGCATTCTTCAGAAATACTGAATGGAGAAAATTAGACATGAACTAAGAACCCAGAAGATTGTGTTACTTAAGGGCCATGAAATTACTTGGAAACTTAATTACGAAAAAGGATGAGATGATTCTAGGGCAGGAGGTCAACTGTGCCTCTGATTTTCACTCTTATTAATATGGAAAAAAAGTCCTTTTATCTGAGATGAAATTTGCTAGGCAACTCCCTTAAGTTTCTTATTATGTATTTACTAATTAAAAGCCTTTTCTAACCTTTAAATGATGAATGACCAGTAAATATCTCCATAATATTCACATACCTGGTATAATTTCTTTTAGAGCAAAAGGCAGCCGGCATAGCATTATTTATTAAGAAGAGAAATTGAGCTCTTCATAAAGTACTGAGAATGTGTTCCTCTGGCATATTCTAAACACAGATCCTTGAAAACACTCAATTAATAATGTGTTGAGATGTATCTATGCCCTTCCCACGAATCACAGGATGAAAACATAGATTCTTTCAGTTTTTTCATTTTTCGATGTTTAATCTCAAAATGTAAATTTTCCCCTACAGACAACATCAAAAGACAAATTCCCTTAGTGGCATTTTACAATTAATTTTAATATCCATGAACTAAACACATAAATTCTTCCAGTCGTAGCATATGCAAATGTGTTTCTGCATATCTTTGAAGTAGCAGTTATTAAACACAGATACCATCTCTGCTTGGGGCTGAGCATTAAAATAGTTTTTACAAAACTACAAAATATGCTGTATGTTATTTTCTAAATGGTTTGTTTTATTCAATAAATTTCCTTAGACAGGAAAAGTGAAAATGCTATAACTCAAATTCCGTAACTTACACTCATGGAATGTGAGTCTAAGTATGAATAAAAGTTTCAAAATAATTAAAGTCAATATCCTCAAACTGGAGAGTAAAGATATAATAGAGAGGAAAGCCTGGACAAAATCGGTTCCAAACAAAGATTCTACTCAGGAAATTTGAATTAGATACATGATAAAATGCACGATCCCAAGTTATGAAGACCTTGCAGTATTTTCTGCACCTGTTTGGTAATATCCCTATGTATTAGTCAGGGTTCTCCAAAGAAACAGAATCAATAGGAGACTATATATATATATACACATATATATATATATGGATTATATATATAAATATATATAATATATAATAAGGCTATACATATTCTATATTATAATATATATAATATATTATATTTATTTATATATTGTACACTTTATACATTTAAAATATGTATAGATTTATTATATATATATGTGTATATATACATATATATAAAATAAGGAATTGGTTCACACAATTATGGAGGCTTGGCACATCCAATCTGCAGAGTGGGCTGACAGGCTAAAGACCTAGGGAGAACTGTTGTTCCAGTTTGAAGGCTGTCAGGCAGGAAAAGCCAGTGTGTAATCTGCTTTATTCTACCAATTAGAATGTTAATCTCATCCAAAAACACCCTTGCATAAACGCCCAGAATATTTTGGCCAACTGTCTGGGCCCCCCATGAACCAATCAAGTAGACACATAAAATAAACTGTCACCCCCTCTAAATCATTTAAAATGAAAATTCTTGTCAGTATATAGCAAGTAAAAAATTTATATAGCAGATTTTCACATCAAAATATCCATTAGCATAAAAGGAAATCGTCATGTTTGTAAATCTGACACTTTCTATAAAGTAAATTTAAATTAAAATACTTATCTAACCAAACTTGGGAGATACAATCATTAATTTTAAATTGAAAATCTCGTACCATGTTCAATATACGGTGGAGATTAAAAGTTTGGTATTAAGATAGAACGGTGTGTTTAAAATGAGAAGTAACTGCCATTAAGTATTACTCGAGAGTTTTCAGGAAATCATAAAATTCAGACTTGGAGCCCTGAGTTAACCTCATGGGGTACATATGATGAGCTTGGTTAATTTTGTTCCAGGCAAAGAGCTAAGATGATAATAGAAACATGATCAATAATCTTTGAAGAAAACACATATGGGTTTAGTAGAGGAAGAAGGCATCCATGAATTTTGAAAAATGGTTTAGTCTTAGCTTCTAAAATTTCCAAAATTCTAGAATTTGTTAATAAATGGAGGGACTGGAAGGCACCTTAGAAGCTGTTAAAGTAGCATTGAATATCCTTTCTTTTTAAAGAATTAATAAATCAGTATAGCAAGATAAGGATAAGTAAATTTCTATAAAGGATATGGCAAGAGTGTATTAGACAAATTGGAATTAGGCTGAACAAATATTCTGATGATTCAGTTTCAACTAAGGATAACATTGGATGGAATTACGAAGATTTTTCTCCATATCTCTGTCCTGGTTAGTATATTTCTAATGAATAGAAAACAGTTAAAGGGGGAACATTGAGTATAGATGTAGCTTCCAAAAGAATGGAAAGGTTAATAAGGTGTGATTTAAAATAAAAGAAAAAGAGTAAACAAGGATTTCATAATTACATCAGCACATTTTTGTTATGGAACAAAACTAGGGAGATCTCACAGGTATGATTGTATTCTTATATTCTGGTTTTAGAAATCAGTATTTCTTCAACAGCTCATGGCTGAGATTGTGTGGAAAAGAATCTCAGAAGCGGATTCCATTTCTGGCTGTTTATGAGGCTACAAATCCTGAAAATTCTTATCAATAAAAAGCAACTAAAGTAATGGCTAAATATTGTTAAACATATTTTTAATTCAAAGACTGTAAAGCAAGAAATTAATTTTCTCAGAAGCCAGATCTGGTTTTTTTTTTTTAACTGGGTTTTAAACAATCTTATTGATGTATAACTGACATTCAATAAACTGCACCTATTTAAAGTACATGATTTTATGACTTTTGACAAATATACAATATAAATTCATGGAAAGCTTACCACATTCAAGATAATGAATTTGTCTATCTCCCCAGATATTTCCCTGTGAACTTTTTGTAGTCCCTCCTTTACCTCCCTTCCCAGGGGACAACTGATTTGCTTTCTGTCACTATAGATTAGTTTGCACTTTCTGGAATTTTATCCATCTTAAAACATAAATATGTACCCTTTTTTGGTCTGATATCTTTCATTCAGAGTAATTATTTTGAGATTCATCCATGTTGAAGTATGCATAGTGCATTCTTTATTATGCTAAATATTATCCTATTGTAGGAATATCCTACAGTTTGTTCATCCATTTACCAGCCAATATACACTTGGGTTGTTTCCAGTTTGGGGCTCTTGCAAATAAAGCTGCAATGTACATTCATGTACAAGGTTATGTATAGAAATATGCTTTCACTTCATTTAAGTAAATACCTAACAAACAGAATGGTTAGATCATGTTGTAGGGGTATATTTAACTTTTTAGGAAACTGCAGAACTGTTTTCTAAACTGGTTGTAACGTTTTACATTCCCAGGAGAAGTGATGCGAGCTCCATTTTCTCCACAACTTTGTCAACACTTTTATGGCTAGTCTTTTAATTTTTAGTCAGATTAATAGTTTTATAGTGCTATTTCCTTGTGGTTTTCATTTGGACTTTTCTAATAATGGTGTTGAGCATCTTTCCATTTGCATATTTGCCATCTGTATATCTCCTTTGATGAAGTGTCTGTAGTAGTATTTTTGGTGAAGTGTCAAGTCAGAACTTTGACCAATTTTTTTTTTTCTTTTTTTTTTTTTTGCGGTACGCGGGCCTCTCACTGTTGTGGCCTCTCCCGTTGCTGAGCGCAGGCTCCGGATGTGCAGGCTCAGCGGCCATACGCACACCTAAACCTAACACAACATTGTAAATCAACTATACTCAAATAAAATAAATTAAATTAATAAATAAATTTTAAAATTGAAAATCTTAAAAAAAAAAAAGATAATATATTGTTCCAAAGGGAGATGGTATGGAAACTTACCTCTTTGGCTATTGTCTCTTAGATGAGAGGAAAATAATTAGAACTGAAATTATATTTTCATTAACCAAAATTTATGCAAAGCAAAATTTATGGTTCAAAAAAACACGAGCTTAGAATTTGGTCTAAAATAATTATCCAATGGTAGTGATTTCAGATATTTGGGAGAAATTTAAGCTGATGCTCTCAGAAGGAACATATGTTTCAGGTCATGACATCTGACAGAAAGACTAGATTAGATGGGCAAGAGATTTATTTGAGAAAACACTTGTGAAATATAAAGAGCTTGGGAGAAGAAATGGTTAGGAAGAGATTTCAAATTGTGATGCAGGTCTGTTACCTGTGGAAAAAAGCATGAGACAGAAGTATTGGGTAGAAAGATGGTATTTAAGCAATAGCTGGTTTGTTTCTGGTTGGCTTCCTCAACAAATAGTGTCATATCGAGGACTAAGCACTGGCCTCTGTTGCTGGAAGTTTGGATGTTGGGAGCCAGCGGTAGCTTCCTATTGGCATATTGGATGGTCACATGGATCAAGAGGAATAAGTAGACGTCAGAGATAGATTCACATATGTGGATTACACATATAAAACGAGGCAGTATTTATGATCAGTAGTGAAGAAAGGTATTAAAAGCAGTGCTATAAATCTTTCCTAATAAAGGTGTTTTCCTAATAAAACAAGCAAAAAAAATTTTTTAACTTATCTAACAAGTACTTAAAATTACAGATAGGGCTTCCCTGGTGGCGCAGTGGTTGAGAGTCTGCCTGCCAATGCAGGGGACCCGGGTTCGTGCCCCGGTCCGGGAATATCCCACATGCCGCGGAGCTGCTGGGCCCGTGAGCCATGGCCGCTGAGCCTGTGCATCCGGAGCCTGCGCATCCGGAGCCTGTGCTCCGCAACGGGAGAGGCCACAACAGTGAGAGGCCCGCGTACCGCAAAAAAAAAAAAAAAAAAAAAAAAAAAAAAAAAAATTCCAGATAGATTTCGAGCTGAAATGTGAAATGCAGATGTTTAAAATTCTTCAAAACAATATAGGAAATATACTCATGACTCTGAGGAAAGGAAAGATTTTTGTTTTATTTTGTTTCATTTTATAAATAAGATAAGCAAACTATCATGGGGAAAGTGATAAATTAAATCACAAAATTATAAAATTCTGTTGTCTTAAGATACTATAAAGAAAGTGAAAAGACAAGTCCTCAACCAGGAGGCAATATTTCAGCAGATGTAACAGATAACTATTAGTGTAGAGAAAATATACAAATTTTGCAAATCACTAAGATAAAAAGAAGCACTCTAATAGAAAACTTAAGAAACTATATAAAAAAAAATTTTACACAAAAGAAAACACAAATGAACAATAAATATAGGAATGATGCTCAACATCAGGAAATGCTGCATAATAAAAGTACAATGAGAAAATAATTCACAGTTAACAGATTTGAAAAATTTTAAATATGTTGCTGCAATTATAGAGCAAGGTGAACCAATATACTGATAGAACAAGTGGATACTGTGCAAACACTTTGGAAAATAATTTATTAGTAGTACTTACAATCAACTGTGTGCATACTCTAGACAGGCAGCAACACAGGTACAGCACAGGGTCCAGGAGAAGGGATGTGAAAATTCCATTGGATAAAAACATGTTGATCAGGACCTGGTGGTAAAAATTCAAGAATGATAACACATTGAGGAATAACAACAATCTATCACAGGCATAGAAAATGATCAGTATCCTTACCCTGAGCCATGTAAGAAACAGTAATAAGATCCAAGGAAGGATTTTTAAATGTTACTAAGTGATTTTAAAAAATTAAGAGCGTTGTCTGTGGACGACGTGTGTTTACTCTGTTTGGTCACAGCAGCCAAAAAAGAGCCAGAGAACAAATGTTCAAAAATTAATTTTTACCTAATTAGGAAAAAGAATACTTATTTAAATGTTAGATCTGCCTTAGAATATATTGCATTTCAGAGGTAAAGGGACATAATAATATCTCCAACTTACTCCTAAATGATTGAAATATTGAGGATATATATATATATATATATATCTTTCTCTCTCTCTCTCTCTCTCTATATATATATATATATATCTTTCTCTATATATAGAGAGAGAGAGGAAGAAATATATCTGTATATAATATAAATATACATGGAGAGGAGAGAAAAATATTTATTTTTCTTTCTCTATATATTTTTTCTTATTTATTTAAACAATAGGATGCTGAACAATAGGGCTGATTTTCTACCATATTTTAGTAAAATAACCTCCCCTTGTCCCAAATGCCACAATGTATCTGAAGAGATAATGTCATTTATTTAGTCTTTCCTTTATCTCTCAGATAGCCCTTATAACACATTTCCAGAATTTCATCATTCCACAGAAGACACTTTAAAAGTAACCATTTCAGAGTTGCTCTAATATGCCATGCAAGGATCAAAGACTGTGTGGTTCCATGGGTAACTTCTGCTTTAGAACAGCAGTTTCTGTCTGAATGAATTTATCATCAGGGATGTGGTGCAGACAGGGAAGAATATAGACCCAGCTTAGACACTTCTCAGAGGTGTCATCTTCTCTGAACTTCTCCCTCTTCATCTGTAATTTAGGATAATGATATTGACTTCAAAAGACTGAGATGAGGATTATGTGGCAGAAATCTTGGCATCGTGTACAGGACTTATCACAGAGTAAGCTTTTAATCAAGTTATTATTAACAATACAGGAATCAAAATCTCATTTTTCCCCTTATTCACACCAGTGGATCTTATGGATAGTTTTATTCTACACTGAAAAATGCCAAAAAGGAAACTTAAACACCATACCAAGAGCTTTAATCAAAGTATAAAATTTCAGATCCTTCCCTAAAGTTTGAGGCAGCAGTTTTATAAAGAGCCAATTTTATGTTTTATTGGCAAAATTAATGTTTGATTAACACCTCCTATAAAGCACAACAAATGTATCATCATTCATATCAAGGTGGAATTTCAAGTAGTAATGGCATATTGAGGCCAAGCAAGAAACATGCACTTACATATCTGTGGTAGGCAGATAGCCCAGGATTCACACCCCCTGATGTGCACATCTTGCAAAATCCCCACCCCTTGAGTGATGGAAGAACATGTAATATTAATCTCATAAGTAGGCTACTAACCAATTGATTTTGAGTTAATCAAAATGGAGATTATCTGGGTGGGCCTGTTGTAATCAGGTGGGCCCTTCTTGAAGTCAGAAAATTGGAGGCAACCACATGGCAAAGGCTTAAAAACTGACAGCCAGCAAAAGAACGGGAACATCTATCTGGCCTATGGCTTCAAGGAAATGAATTCTGCCAACATCCATGTGAGCTTGAAAAAGGATCAGAGCTCCATAAAGAAAAGAAATACAACCAACAGCTTGATTTCAGCCTCGTGAGAGAGACGCTAAGCAGAGGCCCAGTGAACCCATACCTAGACAAGAGACCCAGAGAAACAGAGATAGTACATTTGTGTGTTAATCGCTAAGTTTGTGATAATTTGTTATACAGCAAGAGAACATCAATGCAATATTAAACCCAAAGAAGAAAGACAACATAAGCTGGTGATCTTAAAGGGTAAGGTTGTGAGAAATGGTTTGCACAAAGAAAGAACCTGGGCTTCTATAGTTTCCTTGAGTGCCAGGTTTTATGGTTTGTTCTGATTCAAGTAGTGCTAGTATTGTTAAATACAACATGTCCATGCAATTGGCATAAGTCTTTTAGAAAGTTTTTCAGATATTGTTGTTTCCACCAACACTTCATTTGTATGCAATGTCTGAATCCCCTAAATCCTACCTACCCATATAGACAGATTCTGCAGATAATGAAAGCACATGAAAAATTCTTAAACTGAAAAGAAGAAGATTGTATCTTTCAAATAAGACTACTGAAATGAATGGTGTTTTTCTAACATTCTATATCTTAAGAGTCTAAAATATGTCATGGGAGGAAACCTTCATGATGGCGGAGGAGTAAGATGTGGAGATCACCTTCCTCCCCACAAATACATCAGAAATACGTCTACATGTGGAACAACTCCTACAGAACACCTTCTGAACGCTGGCAAAAGACCTCAGACTTCCCAAAAGGCGAGAAACTCCCCACGTACCTGGGTAGGGCAAAAGAAAAAAAAGAAAGAACAGAGACAAAAGAATAGGGACAGGACCTGCACCTCTGGGAGCGAGCTGTGAAGGAGGAAAAGTTTTCACACACTAGGAAGCCCCTTCACTGGTGGAGATGGGGTCGGTGGGGAGAAGCTTCAGAGCCACAGAGTAGAGCACAGCAATCGGGATGCAGAAGGCAAAGCTAAGAGATTCCCACAGAAAGGATCAGTGCCGACCAGCACTCACCAGCCTGAAAGGCTTGTCTGCTCCCCTACAGGGGCAGGTCGGATCTGGGAGCTGAGGCTCGGACTTCGGAGACCAGATCCCAGGGAGAGGACTAGGGTTGGTTGTGTGAACACAGCCTGAAGGGGGCTAGTGCACCACAGCTAGACAGGAGGGAGTCCGGGAAAAAGTCCGAACCTGCCTAAGAGGCAAGAGACCATTGTTTCAGGGTGTGCAACGAGAGGGGATTCAGAGCATCACCTAAACGAGCTCCAGAGATGGGCACTAGCTACGGCTATCAGCACAGACACCAGAGATGGGCAAGAAACTCTAAGGCTGCTGCTGCAGCCACCAAGAAGCCTGTGTGCAAGCACAGGTCACTCTCCACACCTCCCCTCCCGGGAGCCTGTGCAGCCCACCATTGCCAGGGTACCATGATCCAGGGACAGCTTCCCTGGGAGATCACAGGGCACACCTCAGGCTGCTGCGATGTCACACTGGGCCACTGCAGGCTTGCCCCTCATTCCGTACCCCTCACTCTCCCCACCCCCCCAGCCTGAGTGAGCCAGAGCTCCCTAATCAGCTGCTCCTTTAAGCCCGTCCTGTCTGGGCGGGGAACAGACACCCTCACGCATCCTACACGCAGAGGTGGGGCCACATCCAAAGCTGAAACCCAGGAGCTGTGGGAACAAAGAAGAGAAAGGGAAATCTCTCCCACCAGCCTCAGGAGCAGCGGATTAAATCTCCACAATCAACTTGATGCACCCTGCATCTCTGGAATACCTGAATTGACAAGGAATCATCTAAAAATTGAGGTGGTGGACTTTGGGAAGAACTGTAGACTTGGGGTTTTCTTTCTGCATCTAATTTGTTTCTAGTTTTATGTTTATCTTAGTTTAGTATTTAGAGTTTATTATCATTGGTATATTTGTTTGTTGATTTTGTTGCTCTCTTCCTTTATTTTTATATATAGACTTTTTTCCCTTTTTCTCTTTTCGTGAGTGTGTATATGTATGCTTCTTTGTGTGATTTTGACTGTATAGCTTTGCTTTTACCACTTGTCCTAGGGGTCTGTCTGTCTGTTATTTTGGGTTTTTTTCCTTTTCTTTTTTTTTTTTTAGTATAGTTTTTAGCACTTGTTATTATTGGTGGATTTGTATTCTGGTTTGGTTGCTCTCTTCTTTCCTTCCTTCTTTTTCTTTATTTTTAATTTTTTTATTTTTAATAATTTTTTTTTAAATAGCTTTATTTTATTTTCCTTCTTTCTTTCTTTTTTTCTCCCTTGTCTTCAGAGCCATGTGGTGGACAGGGTTGTCGTGCTCTGGCCAGGTGTCAGGCCTGTGCCTCTGAAGTGGGAGACCCAAGTTCAGGACATTGGTTCACCAGAGTCCTCCTAGCTCCACATAATATCAAATCCCCCAGAGATCTCCCCCTCAACATTAAGACACAGCTCCACTCAACGACCAGCAAGCTACAGTGCTGGACACCTTATGCAAAACAAGTAGCAAGACAGGAAAACAACTGCATCCATTAACAAAGAGGCTGCCTAAGATCATAATAAGGTCAGACACCCCAAAACACACCACCTGACATGGTCCTGCTCACCAGCAAGACAAGATCCAGCCTCATCCACCAGAACACAGGTACCAGTCCCCTCGACCAGGAAGCCTACACAACCCACTGAACCATCCTTAACCGCTGGGGGCAGACACCAAAAACAACAGGAACTACAAACCTGCTGCCTGCAAAAAGGAGACCCCAAACACAGTAAGTTAAGCAAAATGAGAAGACAGAGAAACATACACCAGATGAAGGAGCAAGATAAAAACCCACCAGATCAAACAAATGAAGAGGAAATAGGCAGTCTACCTGAAAAAGAATTCAGAGTTATGGTAGTAAGGATGATCCAAAATCTTGGAAATAGAATGGAGAAAATAAAAGAAATATTTAACAAGAACCTAGAAGAACTAAAGAACAAACAAATGATGAACAACACAGTAAATGAAATTAAAAATTCTCTAGAAGGAATCAATAGCAGAATAACAGATAAGTGACCTGGAAGATAAAATAGTAAAAATAACTACAGCAGAGCAGAATAAAGAAAAAAGAATGAAAAGAATTGAGGACAGTCTTAGAGACCTCTGGGGCAACATTAAATGCACCAACATTCAAATTATAGGGGTCCAAGAAGAAGAGGAGAAAAAGAAAGTGACTGAGAAAATATTTGAAGAGATTATAGTTGAAAACTTTCCTAATATGGGAAAGAAAATAGTCAATCAAATCCAGGAAATGCAGAGAGTCCCATACAGGATAAATCCAAGGAGAAACACGCCAAGACACATATTAATCAAACTATCAAAAATTAAAAACAAAGAAAAAATATTAAAAGCAGCAAAGGAAAAGCAACAAATAACATACAAGGGAATCCCCATAAGGGTAACAGCTAATCTTTCAGCAGAAACTCTGTAAACCAAAAGGGAGTGGCAGGACATATTTAAAGTGATGAAAGGGAAAAACCTACAATCAAGATTACTCTACCCAGCAAGGATCTCATTCAGATTTGAAGTAGAAATTAAAACCTTTACAGACAAGCAAAAGCTAAGAGAATACAGCACCACCAAACCAGCTCTACAACAAATGCTAAAGGAGCTTCTCTAGGCAGGACACAGAAGAGAAAGGAAAAGACCCACAAAAACAAACCCAAAACATTAAGAAAATGGTAATAGGAACATACATATCAATAATTACCTTAAATGTAAATGGATTAAATGTTCCAACCAAAAGACATAGACTGGCTGAATGTATACAAAAATAAGACCCATATATATGTTGTCTACAAGAGACCAACTTCACACCTAGGGACACATACAGACTGAAAGTGAGGGGATAGAAAAAGATATTCCATGCAAATGGAAATCAAAAGAAAGCTGGAGCAGCAATTCTCATATCAGACAAAATAGACTTTAAAATAAAGACTATTACAAGAGACAAAGAAGGACACTACATAATGATCAAGGGATCAGTCCAAGAAGAATATATGACAATTGTAAATATTTATGCATCCAGCATAGGAGCACCTCAATACATAAGGCAAATGCTAACAGCCATAAAAGGGGGAATCGACAGTAACACAATCATAGTAGGGGACTTTAACATCCCAATTTCACCAATGGACAGATCTTCCAAAATGAAAATAAATAAGGAAACACAACCTATAAATGACACATTAAACAACAAGAACTGAATTGTTATTTGTAGAACATTCCATCCAAAAACAACAGAATTACTTTCTTCTCAAGTGCTCATGGAACAATCTCCAGGATAGATCATATCTTGGATCAGAAATCAAGCCTTGGGAAATATAGGAAAATTGAAATCATATCAACTAGCTTGTCGGAGGGAGACGCAAGAGGGAGGAGATATGGGGCTATATGTATATGTATAGCTGATTCACTTTGTTATAAAGCAGAAACTAATACACCATTGTAAAGCAATTATACTCCAATAGACATGCTCAAAAGAAAAAAATACACATTCACACTGAAAAAAATAAAATGCCATGAAATTTAGATTTTCTGGTTCAATATTTTAATAACTAAAAAATGTACTTCCTAATGCTTCCTCCCCTGCCAGTTTTTCATCTTTCTCTCTCAGAAACACTAATGACTTACTGCTGCATGGAGAAATGTGAGCACTTCAAGGGACTTGTGGTGTACACAGCATGGCAGGAGGTATATGAAATCCAGCTACTTGAAAGACATGGTCTATGTTTCATGTTAGTGGAAAACAAATAATTTTCACACACATCAAGTTACCGCCAATGGGCTTTTTATGATTGTTATTGAAAGTATTGCACTCTCCATTACCTCTTTTTCATTACAAACACTGTGTCAGGTTCTTAACTCTTTTCTGTGGTTATCCTTTAGTTATGACACAGAATGAAACTGCTTGTCATGATCCTCCTCAGGCATCATATTTACAAATAATTTCATACAGTAGTTGAGAAAGACCACCACTGAATTGTTCACACTCTTCATAGAAACTGAATATGGTTATATCCAGCTAAAAGAAGGTATTGGAACCTACCTTTCAGGAAACTTTCCCAGATTTTCCTTGCTGCATTAAGAGGGCCGTGTTGTTGCATGTTCAAAGTAAATATCTGCTAGGAACTGGAGGCACAAAGTGTTGCCAGTTCATCCTTAGATAGTCTGTAAAGTTTGAAGCTCCCTCCACCACTGTCACAATGGAAACGTGTCACTCTCCATCTGATTATAATAAATCTGCTCACCATCATGTTAAAAATCACTTCCCAGTTTGATAAGCAACACATTAGATCTTAAAATATTTTAAATTTTGTATTTCTTTCATTACTAGTAAGGTTGTTACTATTTTTAAAATATATTTCTTGGTCATTTATCATTTCTTCTGCCCTGAACAGACTCATGTCTTCCTCCTTTCTTAAAACACTCGCTTTTAATTTCATTACCTCATAGATTCAGACAGGATTCTCCACAGATTGCTCAAACATTTTCCTCTTTGTTTCTCCAGAAACATAATTCGTAAAGGCAATTTTTTGGCTTTCTCAGTAGGATCTATGTTAATACACTTGAAATAATAAAATGTTTTCAACTGTTTGTATTATTAAATTTATAGCTGTTCATTATGGCAATTACCAATAGACAAAGGCTCATAATTTATTCTTTTAAAAATACATATTAACTGGAAGCTATTATTCAAAAGATAAAATGAATAATCAACCTTAGTAGAAAGAACTGCTATATAATTTCAGTGATGTTAAAATTCAATATCAGTAAGATTTTTCCCATATATAACAGTAAATATTGATTTTATTCAGTGTAAATTAGTTTCTTTCAAGTTTTAATATGTTTGCTAATATATGATAATTACCATATTTTATATCTAGAAAATTCACTCTTTATATCATTATTTCTTATTACAGTCATTTTCTGTTTCGCCTCTTCCCCAATTCAGACATGCTTACAGTTTAAAAAAATGAAAAAGATCGAGACAAAAGAGAAATGTTTTTAAACAAACTATTGACTTAATTTACTAAGATTGATTATATCTAGATAATTCTAATCTGTGAGATGATAAATCAAAATAGTTATATATTTCAATGAATATGCTTATGAAATCATTAAAAATAAATTGTGTACAGTGGATTTTAAATAAAACTATCTATGCTCCATCTCAAAAATTATCTTTTGTTTTATGGAATACTTCTATCATAAGGAAGTAGACCTTAATAGCGTTTTAAGTTTTTCCTACTCATAATGTGCCAAAAGAGATTACAAATATTTTCATCATATATATTTCAGCCTATATGTATAATATATAATATATATTTCAGCATATATTTAGAAAATAACTGCACCTATAGATTTTCACCTTAAATTACTTAAAACATTTATATATATAAATGTCGATCACTTTTTTCCGAAAAGAAGTGTGTTAATTTTCTATTGCTGCTGTAATGAATTACTGCAAATTTAGTGAATTAAAACAATAAAAATGTTTTCCTTTTATCAGTTCTGGAGGCCTAATATTCAAAAGGGGTTTTACAGGGCAGAAAACAAGAAGTTGGCATTGTTCTAGATGCTTCAGGGGAGAATCTGTTTCTTGTCCAGTTTCTTAAAGCTGTTGGCTTGTGGTCACATCACTCCAATATCTGCTTCTTTGGTCATATCACCTTCTCCTTTCTGTGACCTGTTACCTTCCTTTTATAAGGATCTTTCTGACTACATTGGACACACCCAAAAATCCAGGAAAATGACCTCATATCAAAACCCTTAACCTAATCACATAGGTATGTCCCCTTTTACCACATAAGGTAATGTATTCTGATTTTAGAACATGGACAATTTGGGGGGACAACTATTTAGCCTACCACAAGAAGCATCTATTTATCTTTTAAAATGAGAACATATGATACAAAACTGCCATCCAGAAATCAGTAAAGTTTTACCAGTCTTTGGAAAAGGTGTTTGTTTCGGGGGCAATAAGCCTATACGAATTGTACATTGTACCAGGTAGAAATGTGTAATATAATTTTTTTTACCCACAAGTATGACTGCTAGAGTACTGTTAATAACCCAAGTTTGATAGATTTATAATTGATCTACTTTTGTTCTGTGCTTTTACTAAATATGGATCATTGTGTTCCGTACATCGAAATATGCAGAAAAATAAATGTTTCATTAAAGTAAATGAAGGAAATTCACCCTCAGCTCATAGTATACATTGATTTTCAGCTTGAAGACTATCTTTACTACCAGAAGGAATGTCAAGTGTACTTTAAAAAGGGAGCGTATATATAGTATACAGAATCCATAAAATGTGAGGAAAATACCTTAATCTAGAATCCAGGGATTTTCTACCTTCATGGATTTCCTCTGCCTATGCTTATCATTCCACTTGGCTTTCAAAGAAAATTATCAGCAAGGTTCTTAAGAAGCAGGCAATATTTTCAACTAAGTTAATAAATGTTTATATGATAATACTCTCAGGCCATTCCGATGTTTTCCTGTCCCACTACTTAAATATTCCACTTTACATTATTCTTCTCTGCCTTAGCTTCTGTTCTGAACCCAGACAGTGAATGCAATGAATCATGTTTCAGAGAACACAGTGCCCATTGTAACTCAATGACATGTATATTCTCAGTAGGAATCAATTGTTAATGTTTGCTCTGTCTCAATATTACTATTTGCTCCATAAGTGTAGAAGTTAGTACACTAAAGGGGAGAGAGAGAGAGAATGAATACGGGAGAGAGAGATTTTAAGGAGTTGGCTTGCAAGACTGTGAGGGCTGGCAAGTCTAAATCTGCAGGGCTGACCGGCAGGCTGGAAACTCAGGCAGGGTTTGTATTTTAGTCTTCAGGCAGAATTCCCTCTTCTTTGGGAAACGTCAGTGTTTTCTCTTCGCAAACTGATGCGATGAGGCCCATACACATCATAGAGGGTGATATGCTTTACTTAAGGTCTACTTATTATTTAATGTTAATCACATCTAAAAACAAACAAACAAACTTCACAGTAGCTAACGTTTGGCCAAACACTGGGCACCAGAGTCTATCCAAGTTGACACATAAAAGTAACCATCACAGTCAGGAACTAAAATCTCTATGGAATGAATATGATAATCCCATGGATGTAGAAGACTGAAAAAAGAGAGTTAGCAGGTGGCAGGTCTGGACCAGAAGATTAGAATCTCAGTGCTGAACAACAAACCTTACATTCTTATTTCTAAGTGAAAGTAGCCAATCTGAAAAGGCTACCTACTGTATGATTCCAGACACATGACATTCTGGGAAAGGCAAAATTGTGGAGACAGTAAAAAGATCAGTGGTTGCTGGGGGGTGGAGATGGGAAGAGATGAATAGGCAGAGCACAAAAGACTTTTAGCACAGTGAAAACACTGCAAGATATTGTAATGATTATGATGGATATGTCATTATACTTTTATGCACACCCATAGAGTATACACACCAAGAGTGAACCCTAAGGTAAACTATGGGCGTTGGGTGATTATGATGTGTCAATGTAGGTTCATCCTTGGTAAAAATGTACTTTTTGATGAGTGATATTAATAATGGGAGAGTCTGTGCATGTGAGGGGGCAGGGGCTATATGAGAAATCTTTGCACTTGCGTCTCAGTTGTGGTGTAAATCTAAAACTGCTCAAAACATAGTCTTAAAAGCAAACAAACCAAAAGCTATGTTTTTGGGGAAAGGAGCAAATAAGTATGGTTTAGATCTAGAAGCAGGAACAAGAAGCAAGTAGGTCAGCTAGTAGACTAGTACTGCATAGTTTACACCGTGCTTTTACATGTTTTATTCCTTTTAATTTTATTATTGGAACGCTCTTAAGGTAGTTTGCTTGTCACTCATTCACATAACACATGTACTGAGTGGCTGACGCGTGCCAGATCACATGGGAGATACAGTGGAGGACAGAGTCTCTGCGTTCTTGAGGATTTTTGAGGAACAAACTGAGATACTGAGAGGGAAGATGGCAATTAAAAGGCTTTTCTGTAATTAAAAAGAATCTGCCTCCTCTCATAGGTGCTTTTATGTGTCATCATTCCACATTGTCCTGTGTATTTTTGAGTCTATTTATCTCTGGATGAAGAACTGAGATGTACAGATTGTCCCATTACAGACAGGCATTCTCAATTTACCAGTCACTTTCTGATTTTATTCTCAAGGCCATGCTATGAGATGATTTGAAAACTGACAGAGAAAATTGCCTTAGGGACTTGAATAAAAGCTAAAGAATTAGAATTTGTTGTGATTATGGTGTGTTGAGAATGGTTTAATAGCTAATACAAAATGATACAGTCATGGTTCAAGGAATTTTAACATTTAGTTTTATGTCTGTAAATTTAGGATTATGGCACCAGGGTTTATACAAAATTTTACAGAAATGTCAACATGTTATTTTAAAATATACATACCCTGTGGTTTGGAGGCAAAAAAGGTAACCCAAGAGATCCCTGAGTCCACTTTATCATTTTAAGGATTTAAGAGAAGTGTAATTGAAATGTTTCTGGTTTGTATTAAAGGGCAGAAAAAGAATTTCTCTGGGATTACAGTGAAACTGTACAGTGAAACTTTCTCAGAATCTAGATATTATTCTTTATTCTCAATTTTTGCTTTGTTTAGGAAAGTGTTAGAGATAAACTAAGACAGTAAAAACTTAATGCCAGCATAACTAGCTGAATATTTAAAATTCAATATATTTAGTTGTATCTTTTAAACACGGTGATAAAACTAATTTTGGAAAGATTACTTAATTTTTTTTGTTATTGTTTTTCTGCCACTTAAAGGACTAATGTTAGGGCTAAACATTAAAACATACTTCATTCTGTTATTCAGACTATGCAATTTCTATTATTTTGTCTTCTAGTTTACCAATTCTTTCCTCTGTGCTCTCCATTCCACTGTTGAACCCATTCACTGAGCTTTCATTCAATTGGTAGTTTGGGATTTTTTGTTTGTTTGTTTGTTTTTAGTTGTAAAATTTGGTTCTCCTCTATATGTTGTGTTTCTTTGCTGAGATTTCCTATTTCTTTGCTCAGGCTTTCTATTTCTCATTTGTGTCAAGCATGTTATTAATTGCTGTTAAAACATTGTTATCATGGATGCTTTATTTATTTATCTTTCCAGATAATTCTAACATTGCTCATCTCAGTGTTGCCATCTACTGACTGTCTTTTTTCATCCAATCTCCCTGATTCTTTTTTGTAAATTAATTAATTAATTTTCTTTATCTTTTTGGCTGCGGCGGGTGTTAGTTGTGACATGTGGGATCTTCATTGAAGCCTGCAGGATCTCTCACTGCAGTGCAGGCTTCTCTCTAGTTGTGGTTTTCAGGTTTGCTCTCTCTAGTTGTGGCACGCGGGCTCCAGAGCTTGGGGGCTCTGTAGTTTTTTGTGTCACTCGGGCGCTCTCATTGAGGCCCTGGGCTCAGTAGTTGTGGCACGCGGACTTAGTTGCCCCGTGGCATGTGGGATCTTATTTCCCCAACCAGGGATCGAACCCTCATCCTCTGCATTGGAAGGTGGATTCTTTACCACTGGACCACCAGGGAAGTCCCATCCCTGATTCTTGATATGAGATGATTTTCATTTAAAACTTGGACAATTTCATATTATAAGAGTCTGTGTCTTATTTAAACCTTTGTTTTAACTGGCTTTCTCTGACACCATGCCAGGAGGAGAAGGAGACCTTCTCAAAAGTCTTCAAGGAGACAGAGACCATTTGTTCTCCACTGTATTTCCCATGTGAGAACATATTTGCACATGGGAGCCACTCAGTAAATGTGTTATGTGAATGAGTGAAGGGTGAGCTACCCAGCTATGAGGAGTGTTCATACTTGACTGAAATGTTAAGTAGAGGTATAAGAGCAGGTTCTCCAATTAACACCTTCTGACACCCTGCAGTGGGGGGCGGGGTGACCCTCCTCATAACTGCTAGAATGGGTCCTCATTACAAGTGGGCAATGATAAAAGCCCTGACTCTTCGCTAGGCCTCCTCTGACACCACCCCAATGGAGAAGGGGAGGTGACATCTTGTAACTGCCAGTTGGAAGTGGAAACCCAAGCTTCCCATAGAGTCTCCACTGACATGAGGAGATGGTGGCTTCATTATCAGCTGGCAGGGATGAAAGTTCCAGCTCCCTCTTTGGCCTCTCTGACACTCCCTGACATTTGTGTTGGGAGACCTCCTGGCAGCTTTGCAAAAGTGGAAATCTAACTCTCCACTCAGCCTTTGCTGGCACTGTGTAGCCACAGTTTTTCCTGTGGTGTCTTCCTGGAGTACACAGATAATTGTCTAAAAGTTTTTTTAAGCTAAACCTTTCCTGTTCCTTTGGCTAGAGCGAGCAGGTTTCTGTTTAGACTTACTTTGGTCAGTGCCTATCAAAGATTCTAGGTTGCTAGATCTTCAGCTCTAGGGATCCCAAGATCCCAAGCCAGTCTGCCTTCTCCTCTTATGTTTATTTTTTATATAATGTTCAGGGATTTTAGTTTATTAGTGGTAGGAATAAGGAAAAATCCATCTTTCTCTCTTGGTTTATTTTTTATATTTTTGATATAATGTTATTAGTGTGATAAATACATTTTAATCTGTTTCTGCTTTGGTCTATGTTGTCAGTCCTAATGATTCTGCCTTTGCTTGTATGCAGAATGACAGCAGATTTTTAGTTTTGTGAAATTATTAAATCCTGACCAAAAAAATAAATGCTTGCTTGACCCACCGCAGCGCAATCATTTGGGGATAATATATTTTGTCATTGAGCAATGAAGCAGTGGCTTGTGATCATTATGAATATATTTTCAGGCAACTCTATGAGAAATAAGCTGAAAACATTAAACTTTTGATGATCTGTTATTGGGAAAAACAAAGTTAATTGTTCATATCATAAAGTCTTTGCTTTTAACAGAGTTGTAAAAACCTATAATAAAAGTAAACATTTTAAAAGCTTAATTCTGTGATATAAAGAAAAAACAATTTTCATATTTCAAATAAAATAATAATTCGTTTCTTCATCAAAGCCCTCAATGAAAGACCCTGAAATGTTTTCAGGGAGAATCTCATTAGCAGTGTATTAGTTTGGGGAAAACATATTCAAAGCCAGTCAGCCTAGATAACAGATTCTCAAGCCTAATGTAAACTGTGATGTCAATTGCAAAAACAAAAACAAAGCTGTGGTCTTCACTCCCACATGGAAAAGTGTAGTTCTATAGAGTCACTTGAAATGTTTGCCTGAACTGATAGTCCCACGATGTATTAAGCCAAGCTGCATCTGGGTTAGACTCTCACTTAAGTAACTTTCATATTAGAAATAACTTTTCGATAAAGATTTTCTGAAGGTTAGATTGCAGAATAGTCTTGATATATGTTCAGGATAAAATATGGTCTCTTAGTAACCTGAAAGTGTCAAGGCAAAAATAGTCAAAAAAAAGAGGTTACAGCTGTTTTCAAAATGTAGGAATGCATACTCGAACTTTTAATCAGAAACCCCCAAATCGAAGCCCCCAGTGCTTTCTTCAGTGAGGGTTCAAGTTAGCCCTCACTTTTGCCCCACAAGGCCTTTACCCCCTCCGGGAAGCAGCTAAAGAGAAAGGAGGGTTACTAGAGTGCACGTTGGGGGACCTAGGAATCTGTAAGGAGGGGTTTGGCAGGTTCTCAGAGAACCCTGATAAGTATAGGGATGAATTCATCAGCCTGGGGTTAACATTTTCCCTGACCTGGCAGGACATCATAGTTATTCTGGCCCACTGTTGCACCCTGGATGAAACAGAGCTTATATTGAGAAAGGCCAGGGGACACACAGATTGCCTATTGGCCACAAATCCACACCACCAAATTCATCAAGCTGGTGGTGGTGCAATCCCACACTGGGACTCTGACGATCACGTAGGCCAGGCTATGTTGACACATCACTTGTATATCAGAAGGAATGAAAAGGTGTATGGTGAAACCTGTAAATTATGCTAAGGTCCAAGAAGTTACACAGGAGAAGGATGAAAACCCTACAGTCTTCCTGAGCCTGGTGACAGTGGCATTCAGGAAGGACACAAGTACAGACCCTGAGTCTTCAGAGGGGAGGTCGCCATGGCCATGCATTTTATCACCCAGTCCACTCCTGATATCAGGAGAAAATTACAAAAGCTTGAGGCTGGGCCCCAAACCCCATTGTCAACCTTGGTAGAGGAGGCCTTCAAGGTCTACAATAACCAAGGCTTAACAGATGAGGCCAGTAAGGATAGAATAGGATAGGATATTCTTTGTTCTAATATAGAAAAAAAATGCAGCTTTTGACTGCTCTGATTAAGTGGCCACCTTCAGGCGACCCTAGAGAGCTGAGAAGACCAAACACACAGCCTAGAAGCCTCCTGGACCAAAACCAGTGTGCCTTTTGTAGGAGGGGCACTGGAAGGGAGGGGATGTCCAGAGCGCCCTCCTGTGGAATAACCAAAGGACAACCTCAACTGACCCCAGTTCCTCTTGAATCTCTAGGATAAGAGATTTGGACACACAGACTGAGGGAGCCCCAATGTCTGCCTGGCTTCAGACCCTACTCAACCCATCCTCATCACTCTGGCAGAGCCTCGGGTCACCCTCGACATAGCAGGTAGGAGAACTGAATTTCTTGTGGACACTGGAACCACCTGACTTGGCTGGCTGGGCCCCTCACCAACCATGACTACTGTGAAGGGAGTTGACAGACAACCAAAGGTAAGGTGATTTAAACCTTCTCTTACCTGCAGGGTTGGCTCCATTGTTATTATTATTATTGATATTATTATTTTTATTGAAGTATAGTTGATTCACAATGTTGTTTTAGTTTCTGGTGTACTGCAAAGTGATTCATATATATATATATATATATATATATATATACACACATATATATATATATTCCTCATATTCTTTTCCTTTATGGTTTACTATAGAATATTGAATATAGTTCCCTGTGCTATACAGTAGGACCTTGTTGTTTATTTTTTATATAGTAGTTTATATCTGCTAATCCCAAACTCCTAATTTATCCCTCTCCCACCCCGTTTCCCCTTTGGTAACGATACATTTGTTTTATATGTCTGGGAGTCTGTTTCTGTTTTGTAAACTAGTTCATTTGTATCATATAAGTAATATCATATAGTATTTGTCTTGTCTGACTTACTTTGCCTAGTATGATAATCTTTGGGTCCATCTCTGTTGCTGCAAAGGGCATTATTTCATTCTTTTTATGACTGAGTAGTATTCCATTGTATATATATATATATATATATATATATATATCACATCTTCTTTATCCATTCATCTGTTGGTGGATATTTAGGTAGCTTCTGTGTCTTGGCTATTGTAAATAGCACTTCTGTGAACATTGAGGTGCATGTATCTTAGCGAATTAGAGTTTTCCCCATGCCCAGGAGTAAGACTGCTGGATCATATGATAACTCTATTTTTAGTTTTTTCAAGGAACTTCCATACTGTTTTCCATAATGGCTGCACCAATTTACATTCCCTCCAACAGTGTAGGAGGGTTCCCTTTTCTCCACAGGAATCAGGTCCATTATTATTACTCACTCCTTGTCATATATGCCAGAATACCCTGTCCCTCTCCTCAGAAGAGATTTGCTAAATACGTTAGGACCTAGTATATTCTTAGGACAGGGTAAAGTCCAAGAAGGTAGAGGATTCAAACAGAGAAGGTATCTATTAGTAACCCCAGATGACCCGACTGCTGGTCATCAAAATATTCCCCAGGACATCACCCAAGAAAATAGAGAACAGGTGGATCCTGTAATTTGGGATACCTCAGTGTCAGGAAGGACAAAATGTGTACCCCCAATAGAAATAAGATTAAGGCCTGGGGAAAAATACTCCGGGAAGAGACAATATATTTTAATACCTGAAGCCCCGAGGGGGATCCAAATTTGGGATCCACTGCTTACGAAATTTCCAAAACACAGACTCATTAGGCCCTGCCAATCCCCTTGTAATACCCCAATTCTCCCCATTCAAAGCCTAACAGGAAATATCAGTTTATGCAAGACTTAGGAACAGTAAATGAAGCAGGAATCCCTTTTCACCCACTGGTGTCAAACCCATACACCCTCCTTGCCCAAGTGCCATGGAGGGACCCTGACACCCTGGAGGCTACACAATATATTTGGACAGTGTTTCCATAGGGTTTTGGGGACAGCCCCCCTCTTTTTGGAATTGCCTTAGCAAGGGAGCTGAGTCTTGAAAAGGGAACTCTGCTACAATATGTTGATGATTTATTGAAAAGTACTGAGACAAAGCAAGATTCAAATCAAACTACTGTTAAGATCCTAAATTTTCTGGAAGAAAGGGGATATAAAATCTCCCCAACCAGGACTCAGATCTCACAGCAATGGGTTCATATTTAGGATCTGTTTTGACCCCAGGGGCAGGAGCCCCTGCCATAGATAGAAAGACAGCAATTAGTACATTACCACCTCCAACCACCAAGAGGCAGCTCAGGCTTTTCAGGATCTGGGTTCATATTAAGCAGCCAGCTGGCCTCCCCTCAGGGATTGAGGAAGGGAAGCTGTTACTTGTTTTCACTCTCTTGTGATGCAGCGTGAGTCCCAATATAGTCTTGTCTGAATTTCTTATCTGGTCTCTTATTAGTATTTATTGATTAAATTGTCCAAGAACCTGGTGGATAACACAATCACTTGTGCATATATATTAAAACGTATACTCTTCCATTACTTTCATAGTTACTTTATTTTCTTCTCCTTACAACATAACTTACTGACTTTATATTAAATTTTTGTACTTACAGAAAACTACTTTTTATAATTGATGTTGATTTGAAAGTCACACTGTGTGTTTACGGTCATAAGACAATCCATAGCAGAGAAGAACAATTTAGAAATATCATGAATGGTTTCTGCTTTCCCAAAGTTAATTGTTTAAGCAGAAGGTTTTGTCTCTATTACAGACAGTTCAGTAATTGAAAGCCATTTGTATTTCCCACTAGAGAGGTCAGGTTTATGTTCACAGTAACACCTCAGATTAAGAAATAGACCCCAACTAAAGAGAGAATTAACCTGGAAAATAGAAGTTTATTCAAGAGCACACTTTGTGAGTTATTTTTTCTGTTAGGTGAGCCTTAGCCCTTTACAAAAATGGCTACAATGTCTGCCTGAACACACATTCTCCCAAGCCAACACTCTGCTGCTCTGCATTTTACACACAGGCACACAAACACACGACCCACTGATTTCCCCAAGGCCTCTCTTATATAAAAGCAATTTTCTTCCTTTTCCCTCATGAAGTTTGTAGTTTCAAACTGCTGTGAAACCATGCATTTAGTATAGCTCTTCATTTCCTTTTCAATTACTTAAAAGAAATCTCCATCTTTTAAGTGCATTTAGGAATGTATCATCATCGTTCTAATAGGAAAGACATCTTGTATAGACTCTATCTCTTATACTTATGGTTGTAATTGATAAGCCAATATATTTACATTGAAATTGATTCCCAAATACTGGCAGTTCTATATGATTCTACTTATATTTACTCTGAATATCATTTGTTTATGCTCAGATTCCATCAGCAACCTTAATGTAATATTTACAGATAACTTATGGGGTGATAATATTTTGTCAATAAGTTATCTTTTTAATCACATTAAGTGCACTAACATTTAATAGAATTTTAATATTTACTAGACAATTTACATTTGTTGTATAAAAAATACTCCAAGTATTTTTTATGCTTTGTGAAGAGAGATATTTCAGTCAAGTAGATTGAGAGTTTATATATTACAATATTTTTTGAAAATAATTACATGAGCTTTACATTCTGGTCCTGGATGATGATTTCAAAGTGAGTATCACTAGTTTAAAAACAAAATATAATTTTGTTCATACAATTGAAAGTTGGGCATTGACTGCAAATAACATCTTACATGTAAAGAGTAATACGAACATACTAGTGTTTATTGGGGTTTTTTTTAAAATCAAGTAGCTTGAAATCTGTCACCTAAAGTATGCATTTTTTTCTCATGAAAAAAATCAGGAACTCTTTACTAAGACAATAAGCATAACTAGTATACTGTGCATTAACTATTCACTGTTGAGTACTTTATATATATTATATGAATTAACTATTATGAAAAAATGTCATGTTTTATTTATCATTATATAGGTGAGTAAAATTAGACATGGGATGTTAAATAATTCGACTAAAGTCAGACCAAGATTAGACCCAGGTGCCACTATCTGCTCTTAACCACCAGGTCTATAGAAAAATCAACTCAATCTTTCTCACAACACATGTTTGAATGTTCTACTATATACCAAGATTTAAAACAAAATATCCAAATATATGCAGGCAAAAAAACCTGGAAAAATATGTACTAAAGTATGTTAAAATGTTAATAGGATTACATTTGATCAATCAATCAAAATGATTGATTTTCTCAACTTTGATGTTTATAAAAATGTGGCTTAGGATCTCCTCTATACACATCATCTGAGGTGGTCCCTTTTTTTAATGCAGATTCCTGACACACATATCAATTGATCCAAAAATCTGAAGTAAAAGGTCAGAAATTTACAGCTTAATAAATTTCCTAGGTAATCTTCATGAAGACAAATGCTTGAGAAAACTGCTGTCTCTTTTTAAATGTTGCATTCTTTAATACTCTATAACAGCTATATCTATTTTAATGAGTAAAAAGTACAAAAACAATTTTAAAATTTTACGTCTCAACATGTTTTCTTCCCTTCTCTAACATTCATTTCTCCATTACATCCTTCTAAATTAAATGAGTGAATACATAAGTCTTTTTCTAATCTTTCTTTCAACTTCACTTTTATTTACTCTAAAATAAAGTCGAAATCTAATTATTTCAGTCTTTGTCATGACTCCCCTTGCTCTGAACCCCTGATTTCTTACCTCCAGGTCTTTGAGATGAATATGGATTGGTGAGCAGTAAAAAAAATGCCGCATGAGCTCATATTCAAGGGTGTCAAAATATAGCTCTAGAGTGATTCTAAGCTTTAAATTCAGTTATTAATGGAAGTTAAAGGGATAACTTTGGAAGTTATCAGACTGTGGTATTCAGAGTCATGCTCAAACTCAGCTTAATCATCATATGAGTTATCTGACCTGTTAGGACAATCCTTTAGGAGAAATACTCAATGTTATTAAAACTTATGTGTAATTTCTAGCTCATAATCAAGTGAGTGAGGGCAGAAATAAATAACTCTTCCTTTTGTCCATTATTTGTTTCTTTCCAGTATTCTATGATGTTTCCTCCTTCAAATCTATCTAATGCACTTGGTACAAAACTATCTTCCTTGAGTATAAATCTGATTATTCATTCTATATAGCAAACATAGCAAAGGAACCTAATTTAGTCTAAAGGGTCCAGGAAGGACCTTTGGAGGAAGTATAAAAGATGAAACATGAACAATGAGGAAGAATTTTCCAGGTAGAGAAAAAGCATTTTAAAGAAACTGGAGCAAGATATTATATAGCATATTCTGAGATAGGTTCAGATGGCAGGGAGCTCGGCTTGCCATGGATGGAGAAAAAGAATGGAATAGTTCAGAAGATGGAATTTTGATGCTAGTGAGAGATAAAGACACAGAGTTAAAGGCAATGCATGGACCTATAGGTAATTTTTAACCAGTTTTTCGTGTGGAGTCAGTAAAAAGTTTTAAAGTGGGGAGCTGGAATGTATAAATTGTTACTTAGAAAGAAAGACCACTCTGGTTCAGTGGTATCTTAGTCCATTCAGGCTGTTATAACAGAACTCCCTAGACTAGATGGTTTACCAACAACAGAAATTTATTTCTCACAGTTCTGAATGCTGGGAAGTCCATGATCAAGATGCTGGCAGATTCAGTGTTTGGTTCAAAGATGGGCGTCTTCTAGCTACAAGCTATAACTTCACATAGTGGAAGGGCCAAAGGAATTCTGTTATAAGGGCACCATCCCTTCTCATAAGGGCTCCACCGACCTGATCTAATCAGCTCCCAAAGGCCTTACCTTCAAGTACCATTACATGGGGGATTAGGTTTTAACGTATGAATTTGGGGAGGGACACAAACATTCAGTCTACAGCAAATAGGGGAATTTTTGACCTAGAATCCTGGGTGACATTCTCCTCTTTTCCAGGACATATGTTATCTCTTCACTTCTTTGAATAAGGCACTGAGTAAAAATCTCAAAATTCCCTGAGATACATATCACTCATTATTTTTTTCGAATAATATTTTTATTGTGATATAACTTAGATGCTGTGTAATACATAGATTCTGACAGCTTTCTTGAGGTGTAATTGACATACAATAAACTATACAGGATTAAAGGGCGTGATTTGACAAGTTTTGACATATGTGAACACTTGTGAAACATCAACACAAAACAAAATATGAACATATCCATTATCTCCAGAAGAATGTAGTATAAAAGTGGGGGGAACAGACGTCCTGGTTCTGTTCCTGATCTTAGGGAGAAAACATTCCCTCTTTCACAATTAAGTATGGTATAAGCTGTAAGTAAGTATGGTATAAGCTGTAAGTAAAAAAAATTAGCAAGTTGAACAACAGTCTAGGATTAACTTTCCCCCACTACTGAACAACACCTTTTCTGTAAACAAATTACACGCAGAAATATTTATCTAAAGTTATACATGTTTTGTGGGCCACACATGATATCTGTCTCATATTCTTCTTTATTTGTGTATGTTTGTTTAAAATCTAAAATCAATTTACCTGAAAGTTTATATCAAAATAGGCCCCAGGTCAGATATGTCTCACAGGTTATAGTTACTGAATACAGCTCTAACCAAGCATCTGAATTATGATTTTTCTGTCTCAACTGTTGGAAACAGCTGCCCTGTGTGAACTTTATCTATTATTTCTTCTAATTCTCTTGGGTGATTCCTTCTCTACCCTTTGGTTAGTTTCCTCATACACATTTGTTGATTAGTACTCAGCTGAATAATCAAAGAGTACGCTTTATACATCTCTAGATTTCTTTCTGTGCATGCTTATCTAATTTCTAGGACCCTGTCCTGTGAATTCTACCTGCCTTGGCATCTCCAAGCACTCAGCTCCGTCTCCTCAACTCTGGGAGACTGCTGGGCTCTACGCAGTTGCCAGTCCCTGGACCACAACCTTTAAACCTTCTCTAGGCAATAAGCTAGGGGAATAATACAAGTCACTTTATCTGTCTCACACCACTCAGGTTTCACTGTCATGTTACCTGCTTTTGAAGATCCTGAGCGTCATTAGTTCATATATTTTGTCTATTTCTTTAAGGTGGGAGGAAAAATCTGGTCCCTATTACTTCAATTTTTCTGGAAACAGAAGTGTAATATGTAGGTCTAGATATAGAATTTAATGAATTTAGACAAATATATATATCCATGTAAGTCAACCTAAATCAAAATACAGAACATTTATATTATGGCATAAAATTTCTTCATGACTCCTTCCAGTTAATCACTCCATGAGAAGGAAGTGTTTTACATAAATTATTTAGAATTATTCTGTGTGGGATTTTGTCTGTTTTCCATAATTATTTATTTACTTATTTAATCATACATTTATTCAGTGTTGACTCTTGGATATTTATTTTATACTTTGCATTATAATCCAATAGTATTTTATTTACTTTGTTGTTCAATTGGTTCCAGCTTTGCCATTAGGAGCTCTTCTAGCTTGCTTTTGTGTCCTTTTGACATACTTCCATCATTGCCTTTCTGTTTTTTCTTTTGTTACTGTTGTTCTGTTTTATATTTGTCGTCGTTTCCACAAGCCTTTAGTTTCTGGCACTACAACATGCTCCAGTTTTATCTTGTATATTCTCTGATCCAGTCCTAGAATCAGCCATTTCTCCAACATTCCCTGGTTCATTTTATTGGATAATGACATTAAAACCAAGATTTAATCTCTAATCTCTAATAATAATAATCTCTAGATCTAATCTCTAATAATAATCGTTCATTATTATTGGAGTGCCATATTTTCTAAATCTCTCAGTTGTCAGATCTTGGCCAACTAACCTGTGTGTATACTAACCTGTGTAAATAATATACATATCCATAAATGTGTCTTGATTGATCCTTCTTTACACATATTAAGCTGATGACACTGATGTCTCCAATTCTAATCCATCGCCACATAGATCATTCTAGCCCTTTGCTTCTCTGTAACCTCCACTCCAACAATGATCAATCTGATTCACACCATCCAACACCCACTTACTTCTTATTTACTTACTTACATCTACAGTGGTTTCAGAATTGTTAACTACTACCCCAATGGTACTGCCAACGAAAGGTAAAATTCACAACTTCACCAACCAGAATACTATGTTTTTGTATAATTCCGTTTTCCTTAATCTTACAGAATCCAATCATTTCCAAAGTTACATTAATGAGCACCTTTTTACCAAGCCCCAGTGAAATTATTTCATACATATATAGCAGAATTAGATTCTTTTGTCACAGTCTGTATCCCATCTTGGGATCCCTGACCTACTAAATAACTTGTTTTAAAATCTGTATACATTAGGATCCACTCTTTGTACTATAAAGTTCTATGAGTTTTGACAAATACATGGTCGTGATGCATATACCTTATATCATACAGATTAGTTTCACCACCCTAAAGAATCCTCTGTGTATATTCAGTTCTTCCCATCGCCAAGTCCCCAGCAACCACTGATCTGTTTATTATCTCTAAATTTTTGTCTTTTCCAAAATTCCATACAAATATATGTATTATACGATACTATACAAGGTGTAGCTTTTAAGACTGGCTTCTTTCACGTAGCAATATGCATTTAAGATACTTCCATGTTTTCATGTGACTGGATATCTCATTCCTTTTTATTATTGAATAGTATTCCATTGTATGAATGTATCATAGATCGTCTATACATTCACCTATTGAAGGACACCTTGGCTGCTTCTAGTTTTGGGTGATTATAAACAAAGCCGTTATAAATATTTTCATTCAGATTTTTGTGTGGACATAAGTTTTGAAATCAGTAGGGTAAATACCTAGGAGTGTGATTGCTGGATCATATGGTAAAACTACGTTTATCTTTGCAAGAAACTATTGAACTCTCTTCCACAGTAACTCTACCATTTTGTAACCCACCAGCAATAAATGAGATTATCCATTGCTCTCCATCTTCATCTACTATAAATTACTTTTGATTGCTATTGAATTTTAAATAAATAAGAAGCATACGGTATATACTGTTTTGTGTCTTGTTTCTCTTTTTATGCTTTTGATTTTCAACCACGTTTTTGCACGTCAATACGTTTTTTTTCATTGCTTTGAAACATTGCATTATATAAATATACAACACCTTATTTATCCATCCTCTTATTGATAGATATTTGAGTTCTTTCTAGTTTTGGACTATACTGAATAAAGCTGCTACAAACATTCTTACCCAAGTGTTTATTTGAACATATGTTTTATACTTTCATTTCTCTTATACTAATGTGTAAAATTACTGGATCATAGGGTAATGTATGTTTAAGTGTTTAAGAAATTTCCAAATACTTTACTAAATTAGTAATTCTCTCTTACAGTTCTACCAACAAAGTTTGAATGTCAGTTGCTCCAACAGTCCACTATAAATTGGTTTTGTCAGGATTTTATTTTTTTTAATTGTAGCCATTCTTGTGAGTGTGATGTAATAAATTTTTAATTTCTGGAGGAAATTGGACAGTTTTCATCTGTTTATTTGTCATTTTTATATTTTTATTTATGA
Organism: Lagenorhynchus albirostris; assembly: GCF_949774975.1. Classification (NCBI taxonomy): domain Eukaryota; kingdom Metazoa; phylum Chordata; class Mammalia; order Artiodactyla; family Delphinidae; genus Lagenorhynchus; species Lagenorhynchus albirostris. The sequence goes on from NC_083106.1 coordinate 55,470,339, forward strand.
AGTATGTATTTAATACATTTACTTATTTTTTCTTCAGCTACTTTTTGTTATTGATTTTTGAAGTCTTTTATATATTCTGGATATAGGAAATTGAATGAGATATAATTATTTTGCATATTTTACTCATTATCTGAGGTTGGCCTCCTCATTTTTCAGTAGTGTCTTTTAATAAGCAGAAAATGTTAATTTTGATAAAGCAGAATTAATTCATATTTTCTTTTACATTTAATTAGTATTATGTTTGTTTTCTCAAATATAATCTTGTATAATATCTTAGAACCTTTATAGTTTTAGATTTAATGCTTAGGTTGTGATAAATCTAAAATTAATTGCTGTGTATGGAGTGAGTTAAGGGTTGACCAATTTATAATATGTCTTTTCAACATAATTTTTTTAAAAGAAATTATTTCCACCCATCAAATTAATTCAGCAAATTGGTCAAAAATCAATTTTAGATCTACTTCAGGGCTCTCGATTCTGTCTAATTGATCCATTTGTTTATCCTTACACCAATACCACATTCTCTAGATTGCTGTAGTTTTTATATTACATCTTAAATGTTCTCCAATTTTGACATAAAATAGTTCATAACATTCCTGTATTAGCTTCATTCTATAAAAATTGTAGTGATATATTTCAATCATGATATCAGTAATCCATATTTTCTTTCTGCTTTCTTGCTTGATTTTAACTAATTAATTTTTTTTTCAAAGAACAAACTCTTGGCTTTTAAATATTTTCCTAAAGATTGTTCTTTTTTCATGTCATTGATTCCAATGTTATCTCTAGTTTTTAAATTTGTTTTGGATATTATTTGCTCTTTTTCTCTTGCCTCTTAATGTAAACAGATCATAAGTTTTAATGTTTTTCTTTTCTAATATAGGCAATTAAAGTTTTAACCTTCCATATAAAGACATTTGTAGCTTTGTCCCACAAACTTTGACATTTTGTTTTCATTTCCTTTCACTATAAAATACATCCTATTTCTTTTGTGCTTCCTTCTTTAATTTATGGATTATTTATGTGTGTTGCTTAATTTCTAATTATTTTCATATTTTCTAGATATTTTGTCATTTACTTTTAATTGATCCTCTTGATTTCTAATTTAATACACTTGTGAATAGAGATTACAAACCTTTTCATTTTATCAAAAGCTTTTTTTTAAGACCCAGCATATGATCTATTTTAGTGAGTGTTCCATATGCACATTTAAAAGAATGTGAATTTTGCAAACTCTTGCATGTAGTGTTCAATAATAGGTCAAATGGATCAATAGCGTTCAAATTTTCTGTCTTTACTGACTTGTCTATTTGTTCTATCAGTTACCAGAAGGGGGCATTAAAATAAAGATTTTAACAATGATTTTTTTTTAAGTTAGTTTATTTTCAACTGTGATTATGGACTGAATTTATCCATTTTTCCCCTTAGTTCTAAGAATTTTTTGCTCTGCTATTTAGTGTGTACACACTTAATATTATTATATCTTCTTAGTATATTCATCCTTTTATCACTATGAAATATTCATCTTTTTCTACAGTAGTACTCCTGTTTTCAATTCTATTCTCTGATAACATAGCCTTATCAATTTGTTATATTATATATATGTATATACACTACATATATATTATATATAGTATATGTACACTATGTACTTCATTTTTATCTTTTACTTTCCATTGGCCTTTATATTTATGTTGGGTCACTTATTTAAAAAAATCCTTGGGATTTGCTTTTATATATTATGATAAACTTTGTTCTTAAATGAAAGAGTTGGCCACGTTGGTATTACCAGACACATCCCTTGAAAAATCCCTGACCTCTAGTAGCCATGTGCAGTTCCAAGTCACAATTGTATCGCAAGAGGCTAAAAAATTACTTAGAAATAGATCTCCATTGGAATGAAATCTGAAGTTTATCTTCTAGAATCAGAATAGGGAGGGTGTTTTTGACCATCACCTAATTTCTTGGTGTCGATATTGAAAAACAACTTTTTCTACATAGTAATACATTCTTACTAATGTCCCGTCATAACTGATCCCTTGGCACCTTTGCGTACATTCACTATGGCTTACAAAATCATCTCTATCTAGTAAAAAAAAATCTATTCTCTTGTATGAATTTTCAGTATTAAATAAAGCAAAAAGTCATAAAGCATTTTCAATTACATATGAATTACAAATATGCTAATAGTTAATTCTTAATAAATATATAAGTGATTTAAAGAAATTATAAGGCAAAATATTTTGTGGCATGTGAACAAGGTAACAGTTGCTTTTACACATTTGACATTGCTGATACATGGCAACTGTAATATTTAATATTAGAATTTTATCAATAGGTCATTCTGTTTTATTTTCTGATAAAGTTGTCATTGATTAGGCAATTGATCTCATTAATGCCTTAGTAATAGTACACTGTGAATATTAAAAACATTTTTAAATTTTTTTTCTATAAGCAATATAAGACTAAGTAATGCTCTTTAATTATAGTGTCCTTTCTGCCTTTAAAAGGAAAAATTAATTATAATCCATATTCAAAAAAAAGATTATTTTGGATTTTGTCATGACAAACTATATAGTTTGGCTTACCTGCTATCTTGCTGTGTCATACCTGAAAATTAACATAAAATATTTGATGGCTTCATTATACTTTACAAAATATTTTGTAATGGGCAATACACTAGTTATAGGAAATTAAAAATTCTCAGTCCCATGAAATCTAATTCTCAAATATTCATCAGTGTAATTATTCTTTTTTTAAATTTTTTTCTAATTGCCTGAGCAGAGTCTTCTACTTGGAGATTCACTTTTACCTGCACATACAGATTTTCATTCTATATTTTTCCTGTTCATTTTATTTACAGTTATGATGTCATTCTACATTGTAATGTTTTATGACTATGCTTATCACCATATTTATATTTCATTAAACTAATTTTGGGTCATTTACCCATTTCTGTGGAAGGAAATTAAAATGCAACACAACAATCACCAATATTATGCATTTAAAACAGTCTGAAATTACACTAAATCACATAAGTCAAAATAGACTGTAAACTCTTTCCTGAATACAGCTCTATAGCAAATATCCAAACTTTAAAACTTTTGTTGTTTAAATACTTGAAAAAGTTTATGAGAAAATAATAATTAAATTTTTATCATATTGTGATATTAATGTAAAACTTTTTATTGCTTGCATTTCCTATGAAGCAGCCAAACTACTGAAGCACTATTGAGAAACACCAAGAATTGAATTTTAATAAGTGTTTATGGAGAATTCATTTTAGAGTAATGGCTCTCAATTTTTTTATTGGTTAACACCTTAGAGTATTGCCATGTATAATGTTCCCCCATGAATACTTTTTTCTCAGGTCTATAGGAGAGTTTATGTACAAATTTTTCTGATCTAATTGTAATTTTCTTCCTCTAACTCCAGTTATATCATGGATTTAGATAGTCATCATGTTTTAAAGTGTTATTTTGAAAATAAGGTTAAAATTTTTTATTGGTCTGATTTTTTTTCATAGTATTCTTTTGAGATAATATGCTTTGATTTTTTTCTCTTAAAGGAGAAAGCTGAGAAATAAAAGTAAAACTATCCCCTTACCCCCCCCCAAAAGATCTGAGAGCATTGTGCTAGGTAAGTAAAACAAATACTTTTAATCTACCTAACTTTATAAATTGCAGATGAGAAAACTGAGGTTAAATAACTTGTACAGGGCTTCCCTGGTGGTGCAGTGGTTGAGAGTCCACCTGCCGATGCAGGGGACTCGGGTTCGTGCCCCGGTCCGAGAAGATCCCACGTGCCGCGGAGCGGCTAGGCCCGTGAGCCATGGCCAGTGCGCCTGCGCGTCCGGAGCCTGTGCTCCGCAACCGGAGAGGCCACAACAGTGAGAGGCCCGCGTACCGCAAGAAAATAAAAAAAAATAACTTGTACAAATTTATACAACGAAGTTGGATCCAAACTCATAATTATTCTAATCTGATGCCCATTATGTTGCCTTTCAAAGGATAACAAAGAAATGATTTTATGTACTGGCTAAAATTCATTGAGTGTCAAAGCGAAGTTCTTAGACCCCCGTATTGTACTAATTTGGAGTACTTAAAAAATATAAGGCATGCCGACTGATTTAAATAATATTTCTTGTTGAGGCCAGCTATTAAAATTATTCTCAACCACAGCCATATTCAACTGCTAATATACTGAAGCTCAAGATAAAGGCAATATTTATTCGTTCTTTAACCAAATATTAGAGAATTTTTCTCATACTCATCAAATGAAATATTTAAATGAAATACAAATTTCAGTCATTGAGTTCTTTAGAAATGTAGAATTCAAAATGATTTATGGAGTTATCATATAAGCTCTGGGGTTTATATGTGTTCATTCATATTTACAAATTCATACATATTTATAAATAAATCTCTGCTCAAACCCAATGTCAATACATTGACATTCATATATTTTATTCATTTTATTTTCATAATTTGTTTACTCAGAAATACTGAATTTTAGAAATTCATTGCAATGGATTTCTAGGGATAGAACCTTATAACTGTTTATTAAGTACAAAACTCATTTTTTTCTTATAATCTACTACGGGGTCATTTATTTTTGAGATGCATAATAATATTCTTCACCAATTACTTACCAGATCGATGTTAATTATTCTCAAATGTATATTTATGGCTCATTGAGAATTTGGACCATTTTGATAGAACTCAAAGTATTGGTCACATTATTGCATTTGATCTGGCATCTACAAATGGTAATGGTAAATATGAAGAGGGTTAAGAGACATTCCTGACAGATGAGGCTTAATTTTCTGCTTATACTTCTTTTAAATTATTTGTTAAATCATTCAAGTTTACTTGGCAGATCAGGTGAACTAAATCTAATGACTGCGCCCTGATTTAATCACTCAATTACGTTGAAAAAATTGAGAAATGCTGTGTAGGTAAGCATGACAAAAGCCATAGAAAAGCTTAAGAACTTGGAACTTATAAATAAAGACACCTTCTGGCATGGAAATTAGACTGGAATTAATAAAAAGATGTGAAAATTGTTTTACCTCAAAGGAGAAAAGAAGTGCAAGAGAAAGGAATCTAGTCATTGTGAAGCATAGGAAATGGAAATTCCCAAAGTTATAATCTGTGTGCCCCCAGCCCTCTCCCAGGAGATGATGTGCCGTCCACTAGTAGGAGAACTCTTTCCCTTCTCAGGCAGGCACACAGGGTGAGGATCCCTGATGAAGTTTCAGGAAAAAATAACTTGATGCTCTAAGCTGCTCAAAGTCACAAAACTCAATACCTATAGTCTGAGTTTTGTATCACCAGCAAGTCCTGTATCACTTCTGAAAAAAATAATCAGCTTCCCGTGTAGGTTTTCTCAAAGGGTAGACAGTACCCGACAAACCAAGATACATTTCAGTTACACTTATAACTTTTCATTCAGGTTAAAACATAAGTATATTGTCATTTTGGGGTAATGCCAATCAGCACAATAAGCATCCACATCTAGAAAAAGCATGGCTGCTGGAGGTGGTATGCTAGAGTGGAGAGCCAGATACAGAGCCCCGGCCTAGACAATGATAGTTCTAATACCAGAAGTTCTCTGCAGCTGACATTGGCAGAGGCAGTGAAAGAAATCCAATTTGTTTTTTTTGTTTGTTTGTTTGTTTTTGTTTTGTTGTTTTTGCGGTATGTGGGCCTCTCACTATTGTGGCCTCTCCCATTGCGGAGCACAGGCTCCGGACGCGCAGGCTCAGCAGCCATGGCTCACGGGCCCAGCCGCTCCGCGGCATGTGGGATCTTCCCGGACCGGGGCACGAACCCGTGTCCCCTGCATCGGCAGGTGGACTCTCAACAACTGCGCCACCAGGGAAGCTCTCCAATTTAGTTTTATTAGATCTGATAAAAGAAGACAATCAAAGCCAGGCAAATCAGATGCCTAAGCAAAACCTAAAGTGAAGAAATATATAATTTTATACTAAAGTCAAATAAGATTCAATAAATAACTTGGGAGAAAAATTTTAACTACTGAGGACCCACTGTAAAGCACAAGGAACTATTGTCAATACTCTGTAATGGCCTATATGGGAGAAGAATCTAAAAAAAAGTGGATATATGTATATGTATAACTGATTCACTTTGCTATAGAGGAGAAACTAACACAACATTTTATTTTTTTAACATCTTTATTGCAGTATAATTGCTTTACAATGGTGTGTTAGTTTGTGCTGTATAACAAAGTGAATCAGCTATACATATACATATATCCCATAACTCCTCCCTCTTACGTCTCCCTCCCACCCCTCTAGTAACACAACATTTTAAATCAACTTTACTCTAATAAAAATGTTTTAAAAAGCTAAAATAAAAATTTCCTTTCTTATTCTAAAGTTGCCCTGTGCAGCAAAGTCACCACTAGCCACCTGTTATTACTTACACATAAGTTTAACATAACTAAAATTAAATAAAATTCAATTTTATCAATTGTAGATTTCAGTGCTCAATAACCACGTGTGGCTAGCGGCTACTGTACTGCATAGTGCAGATCTAGGGCATTTCGATCATTACAGAGAGCTCTACTGGACGATGCTGCTCCAAATGATGGTCTCAAACATTTGTAGGATAGTATAGCAACTTGCATTTGCAAGGATATGTAACCCAGGTTTAAAGGTACAGCTTCTAAAAAGACAATTCTATGGAGATCAACAACTCTAATTCAGATGAAATAAAAGTTCAGACTTTCAAAACTTGTGACTAGATTTTGGACTGCGATGAAAACATCAAGGTCTTGTGGAAACACACAGTTGTCTTTTCTCATTGGTGTCTCTAAAATTCCAACAGATATGAGTGTATTTCTGTTAGTCATTCATGGATTCATTCATTCATTCAAAAAATGTTGAGTATAAGAGACATTTGTTGGACACTATGGAAGAAGGTCAAGATACAAAGAACACAGAGATACAGACAGTTGCTGTAAGAATCTCATTGCCGAAAACTGGAGATACGCCGTTAGTGCTATAATGGAAATAGTTCTAGCTGATTTCAAAAAGGTGATTCTGTCAGAAATTTTGAGAGTTATTTAAGGCAAGATAAAACTGGGGACAAGAAAATAAGTTAATGTACCAAGTCTGAAATAAGGCAATAGTAGAGGTAATGAAAAGAAGATAAATTCAAAAATAGTCAAGAGGACAGTTGTCTACAAGTTCCTTAGAGATTGGGGCTAACTCTTAATATGTTGGTTCACGTATATTTATATCACTAAATAATCACTTCTTGAATGAAAAGATACTCAGGAGGAGAAGTTAATACAATTTATAGTAGAAGTCAATATAATTGAGTATAGGGGGGTAATGGAGAATGAGGTGTGAAAAATAACTCTCACAAATCCGTTCCATCCTGTGTTCTCTTATCCTATTGTAAGACACAATTCTCCATGCTGTTGTCAAGCCAGAAACCTGGGAGTCATCTTTGATTCCTCCCTTTTCTCCACAAGCAATTATATCTTTTGACTCTAATTTCTTAATTTCTCTCAAAATTGTTCAAATCTTGTCATCCTTACAGGGATTACAACCATCAATTTCTTCTCATTGTTGTTTTGTGGTTTTTTTTTAAAGACTCCAAATCTAGGTTCCTCCTCAAATGAATTCTCATCCTGCCACAGAGGATGGCATTCCTTTAGGGTCTTTCCTTCCTCCCCCTGATGTATTCACAACCTGAAAGGTAACCTTTGGACCCTAGTTAAGCTTTCACAGTTTTCTGAATGAGGTGTACTCTTGTTCCTCTTTTCCATCTTTAAACTTATCCCTCTACTGGCAATGCTCCTCACACCACACCACATACTTTGCCACATAGGTTCCAACAGGCAGCTTACGCACAAACTCCTCTGAGGAGGCTTTCCCCGTCCATCTTTCCTGGTCTTCCATCTGGATTAGGTGCATTCTCCACAAGGTCATAATATCCTGTGAAAGAGCACTTTTCACAAAGGATTTTGACCTGTTTATTGTAATATATTTGATTTAGGTTTTTCTGCATCTTGTAGAATGCTTAGCAGTGACTCTAATCAGGATGTGAAATACAGAGAGAGGAGATTTGGGGAAAATCTATAGATGCCCAGTTGGTTACACAGAGGTGTCTGGCAATCAGAGAATTATTCTAGGCTTGATATAAATGTGAGAGTCACTGAAATCTAGTTAACAATATAAGCAATGGGGTTGTAGTAAATATCCATGAAGAATACGTTGAGAAAGACAAGAAGAAAGGCAGAGTCTCTAGATGATTTCTTGATTTCCCTTTCAGTCCATAGTTCAATATTAAAAGCTAAATAAAAGACTCACTGGTAACCCATGCCTTCTCCCATCTTTCTGTCTGATCCTGTTACTAGCTTAGAATATTAATGACATTTTCATATTATATTTTCTTGATACTATTATTATTTCTTTAATTTTCAACTTGACTCTCCTAACATTTCAGTATAATCAGATCACCAGAACAGTCTTCTCTGCCACCCTCCATTCTTTGCCAATAGATTTTTGACTATTTATTAGTGCCTTGTTATTTTCTTGAGATGCACTGTTCACTTTTTTTTCAACAAATATTTATTGGAAATCTAAGCCTTGAAATTTTTCCACAGACACAAAAACAAATTATGTGAAAGAGAACAGGACATTGCCTCCCAGCTGCCTATTGAATAATCAAGAAGGATTTGTTCTACTAATAGGCATAAGATTTTTTTTCCTTCCTTTCTTACTGGGAATATCAGCAAAGTAAGTCTTTGTGTATGTGGATCCATGCATTTTCTACATTTTGTTTTAAGGTGACAGGCTCATGCACACCCCTAAGTGTTATTTGGGTGCTCTTCCTGGAAACACAATTGTCAAAATTGTCTTTGAAAAACTCAAATTTGCACACATAACTTCTCTAGTCAAACACTTTTAGTATTTCTGACTGTACTAAACATATAGAATTCTTTATATGAGCATCAAAGCCTCTAATAAGGCAGTCTATGGTTAAATGTCAGTCTTACTCTCATGTCATTCTTTTCCTTGCTCACTGTGCTTTAGTTACACTAGTCTTTTATTTTCCCTGCTTCAGTGTTTTCACACATGCTATTCCTTTTTTTAACTAATTAATTTTTTTTGTTTGTTTTTTAATTGATTTATTTAAAATTTTTAAATTTTATATTGAAGTATAGTTGATTTACAGTGTTGTGACACATGCTTTTTCTTGAGTGATCCTTCCCTAGAATTTTCAGCTTCTCTCTCTTTCCTTATTCAATTCCAATTTTCACAGTTTAACCTAAAATTTAATTTACTCAGAAACAATCTTTATGTTCTGTACTCACTATACTGGGTAATTGGTTTAATGTGTAACAGTGTATCGATCTGTGTAATTATTTGTGCAATGTTTGCCTACCCATTATACCATAAGCTCTTTCAGAAAAATCCAGTCTCCTTGTTAACTGTTGAATCTTTAGTTAATGGTATAATATCTGTCTTACAAGAGTTTTTGAGGAAACTTTGTGGAATTAACATGCTTCAAGTTATTTTCTTTAGAGGGAATTTAATCATAAATCATGATCTACAGACTCTCAACTAGCCTTAACAGAAATATTACTGACACATGTGACAAATAGGATTTACTTCAGAAAGGATTGAATAATTAATTAACACCACAAGCATGGCAATGTAGAAGCTAATCCCTAAAACATATCATTATGCACTTGAAACTATCATAAATGAATTATGTAGATCAGTTCTGTGTCTGTTGCCACTATGATCACAAGAAGTTTTTAAATTCTATTTTTAGACTTCTTTTACTGAAATTTAGCTAACCTTAAAACTAATTTGCTTAAATTTTTTCAGGCTATAAAATATAAATTAAAATTGTTTCTGAAAGAAAATTTTATATATCACAAATAATTGAACACCTACTATGTGAAAGACACTATGCTAAGTCCTAGAAGACTTCATAAAGAGATCTTAGATACATTTCTACTCGTAAGTTAGACCATGAAAAATAAGTAGAAACTTTTGTAGGGAGAGAATGAGATAAGAAACTTTCAGGTACAGCAAGTGTAGAAAATGAGAAAATTTACGGCAAAATTATTAATCAGTTATTGGGTATGTTTGGAATATAGAATTTTGGGGTGCACCAAGGAAAATGAAGCTAAAAGGCAGTTTAGAATCAGTTTATATGAGTTCAAAATGTCTCTAAATGGCATGTCAAAAAGCTACTATTTATATTGTAGGTAACAGAGAAAATAATCAAAGACTATTTTGCTCTTTTCAGCAAACAAATGATTTATTAGGTCTATTTTGTAAAAAAATATAACACAACAAAAAAACTCTATTGGGGGTGTGAGGAGTGGAAAAATACTGGCAACAAAAAAACTAGGTAGAAAGTACTTGCACTGGAACAGCAAAATGTAATAAGGATCCGGCCTCTGTGTGCCATGTATAAAGAATCCAAAATATCTGAGGGCATTTACTTGTTTACTTTTGTACCTCCTCCACAAAGTCTGTCCCAGGGATAGGCTGTAGTTCGTATACTATATCTTTGTAACTTGAAGATCAACAGTCTTTGAAATGTAAGTGGAGATCTAGACAAGTGCTGAGGGGAAAGGGAAATTTTTAGGTGGAGATTATTTAAGCAGCAATTTGGAAAGACTGAGGCAAAATGAGTAATGCCAAATAGGTGGGAAACATTTCCTTTAAAGTCAGGAATAAACAAAGATGTCTACTGCTACCTATTATATTCAACATTGTATTAGAGGTCATAGCTCCATAAGACAAGAAAAAACTTAAAAACAAAAGAGGAAGACATTCATTATTTGCATATCATGTGGCTGTTTACATAGAAAATCCAAAACAACCTAGACTCAAATATATAGAAATAAAAGGAGAATTTAACAAGGTGATTGAATATAAGATATACTGAATATAAGATATATATATGTATACATGTATACATATATATGCATTTCTATGTACAAGTAACATACAGTATAAAAACAGCATTTTTAAATAGACAACGTTTGCAATAGCTACAAAAACTATAAATTACCTAGGAATAAATAAAATAAATATGTGAGAACTATAAGCAAAGAATAGTAAAGGACATTAAAGAAGACAAATAAGTGTCTATGAGTAAGAAATAAATTCTTTCCAAATGGATACAAAGATTTGACTCATTATGATTAAAATTCCAACAGTTTGTGTGTGTGTGTGTGTGTGTGTGTGTGTGTGACCTGAATGGTTGATTTTGAAATTTAGGTGATATAACAAGATACTTCTCAAGACAAAGAATAAGAAATTATTAAATATAAAACCCAGAAACAGACCCATGCATATAGGAAAACTTAATATGTTCCACATGTGGCATAGGACACCACTGAGAGAAGATACCATTTAACAAATTGAGGGGGGAAATAGTTATACAGATGGGGGGAAATAATGTACACATTTGAATTTAACTAAAATTATAAAGTAAAACTTTGAAATTTTTAGAAAAACACATAGATGAATACCACTGTTATCACTAAAGAAAACGTTTCTTATACAGGGTTCCAAAAGTGCTAACAAAAAAGTAACAGAATGATAACTTGGGCAACATTAAGATTAGCAACCTCTGTTTATCAAACAGCCTTTAAGGGAAGTGAAAAATACATAGGTAACACATGGGGAAGAGCCATTTGCAGAAAATAATATCAAGTAACAGATTAGATAATATCACTAGTATATAGGCTTCTAGAAATCATTAAGAAAAATAATTCAATCGAAACCTTAGTAAAAGACCTGATTAGACATTTCAAGGAATGTGAAACACATGTAGCTAATACACATAAGGGAAGATAAAAATTGTACTAGTCAAGAGGGAAATGCAAATCAAGACCACAATGACATTTTCTGACAAAATCCAAGAGTTTGAGAGGGAATGGATTATCAGTTTCTCTTACATATTAATGATGAAGATGCTGATTGGTACAGTGGCTTTGGCAGTGTTGTAGAGCAGAACATTGACATACCCTGAGGCTCAGAGTATATATAACCAAGAAGAATTTTAACACATTAGTGCCAGGAGACATATACAAAAATATACATACTAGCACGATGTACAGCTTAAAAAAGAAAAAAAAAATTCTAATACCCACTATCTGGACAACAAATAAATAAATTATAGTAGGTGCAGTCAATAAATATTATACAGTTAAAAATGATGAACAAGAGCGCTCAGGAGAAAAACAAATCTTAGTAATATAAATTTCAGTTTAAAAAGGAAGTTTCAGAAGACATTCTGGAGTGTTACACTTGTTCTCTCTCTTTCTATCCATCTGTCCCCCAGGAAATTTACACTTCCACTCTGTATTGACTGAATAGTGCCTAAGAACACTGGAGTCATTCTGCCTGAGTTTGACGACTGCAATACTTTAAAAATTGATTTCAGTTCTCCTGTCAGTGGTTTCCTTGTCTGTAAAATGATAATAATATTAGCCCTAGCCCATAGGGTTACTCAGAGAATCGGAGGAGGTAATTCATATAAAGTACTCATTATACATTATGGTACAAAAATTGTTAGCAATCTTTATACTGATTATTGAATTCCTCATGAAACTGTGAATTTTTGCCTACTAAATATTTTGAACCTGTCTCTGTTGATCTTCACTGCTACCAATTGGGTTTAATCTAAACTAACATAGTATCTTACCCAGACTACTTACTGATATGACCTCTTCACTAATCTCCTATAACCGCTCTGTTACCTATTTAAACCATGCTCCAAATTGAAGGCTGAGTGTTCTTTACAAAATGCAGATCTTATCCAACAATCTTGCTTCTGCTTAAGAGATTTAAATGGTTTACATTGCTCTTTGGATAAAGATCAAATCATTGAGGTCACTTGTATTACCTTGCCAAAGTCCGGCTCTGAGCTATATTTTAAATGTATCTCCATTACATATCCCCATGCCTTCTTCGTGCTCCATCAACACTGGCTGCCTATCAGTTCCTCAAGAACATGCCATGCTCCCTCATATCACACGACTCTTACAGGTACTTTGTCACAGGCTTGTGAAACTTTTTACTGAGTATCTGCTTCTCATCCTTTATATCTCAGTGCGATCATCACTTCCTCTGGTAAGTCTACCCCAATTTTCTAGTCTAAGTAAGGTTCTTTTATTATAGGCTCTCATAAAACACCATACCTTTCCTTCCCATCACCTGTGTGAAAGAGAGTCAAGTGCATTTTTTGGTAAACTTCTGGACAAGAGCTAAATATTTGAGATTTGTCTATTTCACCCCATTTCAACAAGAATGTTCTCAGTGTTCCAAAGTCAATTGTGAGGTAACTGTTCACTTCTACCATGAAAGGAAAGCAAGCAACTTTTAAACAAAAAGAAAAAAAAAGGAGCACTGATACAATATTTTCTTGTACCTAGGTGAGGACAAAGGAAAAAAGAATCAACACAAATGGCAATAGTTTAGGTCAGAGAAAAACTTAGGTAAAGTTATGGTATCATATTTTGCATATAATGGGAAATCGCCACCCTGAGTAATAGGATGGCAGTAATGCTCTAACAGCAGAGTTGACATCTCAGTTTATGTTCTCCATACCTGGAAGAATCCTACCCTGTGCCACGGTTTGAAGTAATAGACATTACATAGTCCTGGGAGGAACACACAAACCAATAATATGTTTCATTACACCAATAAGTGCTTCTCTGTGCATCCTTTATAAATATAATCCAATTTTTCACATTTTCAACTAAAACTGCACTACTTGAGATTAAGTGGGTGAAGTCTCATCATTCATCTGAATCTGAAAGAAAGGAGCACTTCTTGGTGACAGCCCTTTTCAGTTGGTATTTATGCATTTAGCACATTTAATTAAATTCAGCCTCCTCTTCTAGACTTTAAATTATCACAACAAGCACCATGTGTCTTTTTGATCATATTGCACACCCAGGATCTAACACAAAACTTAGTTTATAATGTAGGTTCACTGATTTTTAAATGTAGACAAATGGGTGCATGCTTATTCTTGATGGCGGGGCACAGAGTAACAGGCCAATTCTAACCAAGGTGTCTGGGTTTTTAAAGAATGAGGAAGAATATTTTGGGAATCAAAGGAATGGTTATATAAGACAGGTCTTTGTCTATAACTAAATGAAAGGTATTCTGAAAAGAAATTGCCAACTGCTTCCTCTTTTGTTGAATTTCAAGACAAATATTGTCATAAGGGAAAATCCAGGTTTCCATTAGGGAAAAATATAAGAAATGTAAAGAAAAACAGTAAGATATGGGAGAATCGGATAAAAAGAAAACGGTAGTGGTAGATGGCAAACAGGTGGTAAATGAACAAAATAGGGAGTGAATAGAACAAGGTAGGGTTTAGTGGGTTGGGGTGAGAGACCAGAAATACCGGGAGGGCAGAGATTGCAATTTGTTCCCCCCAATTTTTCATACATTTTTTAGTAATAGAACACCTGATTTTTAGGGGGCATATGGCTGCCCAAATTAAAGTCTACATTTCCTATTCTACCTTAGAGCCATATCATTATTTCTGACCAACATAATGTGCAACTTGTGGTATGTGTCCTTACAAGGAAGGAGCAAGACCCTTTTAATTTCTTTTTGTTCTTCCTCCTGGTGGAAATGTGATTATAGTGGCTGGAGCTATGGCATTTATCCTAAACTATATGAAAACCTTAGATTAGGAGCTGAGATACAAGATACATGTTAAAAAATAACTTAAAATATTATAGAAGGAGCATGTGTGTAGTGTGTCTTTCATTTCCCCTTTTAACATGAATTTTGTCCAAGGTGAGGGGGATTTATGATTTTAGATTTTTCAGTGTATATATCAAATCCAGTGATATTGGATTAGATATTAAACTCTACATATTGACCTTAAGGTTAACTGGGCTGGTAATTGAGAGTGTTATATTTTTGATGGTATAATATTATAGAAATCTCTAGTTGAAATGTAGGAAAACAGCTACTCTTCTTTGTAAAGAGGCAGGGATATACTTGTTAAATTTTTTTTTTAAATTACACTCATAATAAATGTGAAGGCAAGGTACAGTGTAAGGCAGTACATTAAAGAGGATTCTTAAAATCTTACAGTTCATCGTGGTTCACTAGGAAAGTGTTCCTTATCTACATTATAACACATACGTCTTGAGCTTTACAAAATGAAGTTGGAATGTTTTGAATTAGACCTAAGCCCTTAGGGTATAAATTACATTGGATTCCAAATTTAGCATTATTTGACAGGCACTGAAATCTTCCCCATTTCAAAAATATTCTTGGGCTCCATTTTGTGAAATTCTTTTTATTGTGGAAGTATCCCCTTTACATACCGAGTTAGAAAAAATATTTGGTAAGAAGTCATTGACAATATTACATTCTTTACAATGATAAAAGCAAGGTCTGTTCTGTCTCTACTCTATTAGAACCAGAGTAGTTCTAGTTTTTATTTGCCTCCTATGCTGGATTTCTGCATAATATTTTCTTTAGAGACAGGGTTCTTGTTCCAGATAAGAGTGAAGGATTGAATGCATGCATCAAATTTTGCTCCCTACTCAACCATAAAAACTATAGTAGAGAGGTATTTGTTGTTGTTGTCGTTGTTGTTGTTTTAAATGTATAAAACTCCAAGAATAAGAACAAGAGAGGTGAAAATTTCAACAAAATTTTTGGAAGGAGAAAGCACATGAACAAATGATAGTTAACCAAGCAGATTGGAAAAAACAGAATTCCAAGTGGTCAGTGTGAAAAGCTGAGAACCAATCAGATTATATCACAGAATCTTCCAAGGCACAGGACCCAGCTGTGCAATATGCCTTAATAACCAATAGTGTAGGAGAAAGAACACAACAAGGAGGTGTGAAAAGTTGAGAACCAATCAAATTATATCACAGAATCTTCCAAGGCACAAGACCGAGCTGTGCAATATGCCATAATAACTAATAGTGTAGGAGAAGAATACAACAAGGAGGACCTATTGAATGTAGTTTGAAAACAGTGGATCCCTGTATTCTCCTCCCTCTTCTCACCCCTCCGAGGCTGTTCTTCACCCCTCATCAAAGTGATAAGGAATTATTCTCAAAAGAGAAAAAATGAAGGACTCCAGACTAGAAGATGCCAGGTCCAGTTGAAAGCCTGACTGCTAAATTTAAAACAGGGTGATTAAGTGACCTTAGTCATTCTGAATGCAGAATGCAGAGATCTCAAGAGCTCTTAACCTATGATTAGCAGAACATTGGCAGTCAGGGCCTTAATCTCCAGGCAGAAAATTAAAAGATACTCTTCTGGGGAATCAAAGGAAAGATCCAAAGATAGGGACATTTTGAAGGATTCATCAGCAAATAGTCCCTCTAGACTAATCTATGGTAAAGCTCTAATTAGGTAAATATTCTCCCCTACTGTGCTGTGCACATAGAGCTTCCAAATCAGATTTTAGTCCCCTTTTCTTAATCATTAACAGTTTGCTCAGAATTAACAAGTATCTGAAGAAAACCTCTAATATGGAAGATAGAAATCCAAACAAGCACATAGGAAAATACAACTGGGAGAAAACTGAGGTCTTTTCAGGGAGAAAGAAATGTCCTAAGATTACTATTAATGTCTTCAGAGATATAAGAGAAATTATTACATTCATAAAACAAGAACTCATAGAAATTAAAATAATTTGGCAGAAATGAAAAACTCAATACAATACTTGGAATATAAAGATGACAGAAATGAGAAATAGGAAAGCAAAGGTAATAAATGTAGACTCAGCAGTTTGGTAGCTCCAGTATCTCAGGATGCTGGGGACAAGCAGAAGATCAAACAAACCTAAGAGAGAATTTAAAAAAAAAAATTCACATACCAAGAATTGGAGATCTGAATGGCTTCACGTTTGTACAGCGTGAATTAGAAGTAAGAAAACAATGAAAAAATGCTTTCAAATTTATCTAAAAATTATTTTCAATTTAGAATTCTACACCCAGCAAAACTAATAATTATTTATGAGAGTAGAATAAAAGCATTTTTACACATGAAATAGGTCAAAAAGTTGACCTCTTGGGTAATCCTTCTTTAGAAGTCACCAAAATTAGAGATAAACCTAGAAAAGGGAGAACATCTGTTAAAGGCAACAGGGGATCCTACATGGTAGAGAGCCTAAGGGGATCCTCAAATGGCAAGAATCTCACAATAATGATTGTGCTGCAGACACAAAGGGCCACTCTCCTGGACTCAAATTGAGCAATAGGACTCGAATTGCAGATACACTCAGGACGGTCATGACCAAATTCTCACTGCCATTTACCATCTTTTAAACTGAGGACAAAATTCCTAGGTGAGCCTGGCCCATATTATTTTTTTCCTGCTCTGTTTCCGGAAACAGCTGGGCACTTTCTCTCTATTAAAGTATTCTGCTTAAATTTACACCTCAGAGTTGGAGGTGAGTGACAGTAAGCCTAGTTTCAGAATATATAGAATAGCCCACTCCCAGTGACAAACAATTCTTGGTGCACACTACAGCCAGATGCCATGATTCTCTTGTACATATGCATTGTATATGATTTGCTATATGCAAATTTCATAATAAACAAACATTAAAAAGCATTGTGCTAAAATACTTTAAAATCGTTAGTGTTTAGTACATATACTCATTCAGTAATAACAAGGAACTTATTCTTAAAAATATGTAACTGAATTGCAAAATATTTGAAAGATTTTAATTAATAAAATATCCTTATCCATTTTACATATTTGTAAAATAGAATCTGTCCCCTTGCTGCTCCCATAATGGTTAGGGTTATTCTTGTAAATGTGTGGATATATCTCCTTGGTATTCTCATAGTTGTTAGGGTTACTTAGCTGTGAAATACAATGAATATAAATCCTTGATACTTTCATCTGGTTAGGGTTATTAAATTGTGGCATGTGTAAATATACCCCCTCGGTGTTCCATACTGGCTAGAGTTATTTATTTGTGGTATATGTGTCTCCATTGATTACCTGGAGTCATCAGGTTACATTGTTGACTAGAATAGGCATTCTCTTCCTCTTCTTTTTATAATTTGAGTGTTAGATACTGGAGAATAATCTTACTCCAATATATTGCCTTTCCAGAGAGAGGAGACATTCTTTTACTGGTTGAAATTATTTTGAAAGTAATCAAGATTTTATTAAAATTAAGAATAGTACTTCATATACACATAAGCACCCAATGAGTAGGGCAGTATCTGTTTTGGTAATAATGCAGGAACCTTTTAGGAAGTGGATAAAAGTTAAATATTACACATCATTTATATGTTCTAAACTACCTTTGGAGTTAAAATACAACAGGTTTTTTAATACTTTTTGAAATTTGTTAACTTAATACTTAAATAAAATTATTATCAAATCATACCAAAGATCTAAATAGTTATTTCCTGGCTATTTAAAAATAATTAAAGTTGTCATTTTCTGCCAATTATTAAGGTTGTTTAATATAATGAAGAACTGAATTTAGAAGTTCTTTAAAATCTGATTAGAATCTGATTGAGGAAAAGCTTAATATTGACCAAAATCTAAACATTTTTATAAGCTATGTTATTTGAGGTTATTTACCACTAAAAAAAAAAAAAACAAAAAAAAAAAACAATGCTGAGATTTGTAATAGTGACTTATATAACTCCCTAAAGTTAAATTTTGGGACAGAATGAAGTTTTTTGTGTTTTTTTTAACTTATTATTGATATTGAGCCTATCTTTTCCTCTCCCTTCATTGAATTATATTATCAATGCACAATTGATTCTTAAATTGGACATCAGTTGAACTTCAAATATAATATCAGCAATCACTATACAGTCTTACACAACCCTATTGACATAGTCAATATCCACTCACAGAAGAGGTAAGATCATGACTATAGCCTCTAGAACTGCTAGTTTTCTCATTTGAACTGCACTAAGCCTGAAGATTACATTTTATATCCCAGTCCAGCTTTTCTTACATCTGAATAGCTCATGGCCTGAGCTTTTTTCTTCTTTTCTCCAGGTAGTTGGGAAGTGGCCATCCTTGATGACCTGTATACTTCCCTTCATGCAAGGAGCATATTGTGTATTCCTTTACCCATACAAGAGAAAAATGAAAGTCAAAGATGAAAGTAAAATGGACATAATTTTAATGATTTTTTTAAATTTTGTGCATTGGATTCAAACAGCAAACTGTGTGCACTCAACTGTTATCACAATGTTGTCAAGAGTTCTGTGTCTTTTACCATTTTACACACAATTGTTCGTTACAGTATGTTATCAGCCTCGTGGAAACCAGGGGTGTGGCATGGTAAGCAGTGGTGGTAGTGCACCTAGCTTTTATATTATCTAACTTGAAAATATTTCTCTTCTATGATTCCTTTTTTTCTTGATAAAAATAGTTTTCACCAAACGTTGGTGGTGCACACGCACTACCATTCATGCTTGACATCACACCCCTGACAGGAACGCATGTTCTTATTTTGTTGATAAAAAGTATTACAAAAATTTCCATACAAAAACTATTTTCATAGAAATCTTGCATTTCCACAAATAAACCTGAACATTTTTTTGAAAAAAACTGCTCAAGAATTTTGTTCATTTAACATTGTGACTGTATTGATAAATGCAGTCCACGTCAAAGTTCACCACACGTACTTTTCTTTAGATGACCAGTCCCCTTTATCCTTTCACTGAGATCTGCCCAGGCTCCATCAAGTTCATTTATAGCAGGAAGGAGGGTTTGGATTAACATATCTGAATGTTAGAATGAAAGTTTCAGTCTTCCACAGAACTATCAACACTCAGCCCTCTTTTACAACTTAAGACAAAGATTGCAAAACATCATCCTTTTTGATTCAGAATCTCTGAACCAACTGTTGTTTTTTTTCTCGGTGCGGGAGTGGGGAAAGGGTGTCTGGGGAATAGGTAGGGATTTGATAGAGTTACATGTTAAATCTCCTGCCATGGTGAATATAAGAGAAAACATTATTTCCTTGGTAATTGACATTTCTATCTCAATCAGTGACACAGACTGTCGAAAAAACAAAAAGAAAGAAAGAAAAACACTGATGAAGATCTGCTTCATATTCCACTTGCCATGAAAGTCAGATTTGTTTTGCATTACATTTTTATCACATCTTATAAACACGTATTGTCAATTCAGATGATCATTATACTGAGTAGTTGGGGGCTAGTAACATCACTACCCTCTTATCTGGATGTTCAGAAGACTGTATTGTTTCTTGCAACACTACAGTTTTTGCTGATTCCAAGTATTTTTATTCTTAATGATTTTTTTACCTCGTTACCCTTGGGGCAATTATGCTCCATCTCCTGGCAACAGTTGGGCCTCAAAAGGAACCTGTAATTTCTTACTGAACTGCATTTGAAACCAGCCACAAATGCGTATGTAACATTCACTCAGAAGAAGGGAGGAACCCATGATAAACAGTTTAACCCCGTGTAACTTGGTTCTCCATGATGCCTGTAACTCAAGTCTGATCACTGCAACTGCTTAGATCACAGAGTCTCTAGTTCATAGACACAGCGGCATGAGGTAACTCATTTTATTTTGCACAGGTTGCATATTTCCACAGGAAACATTCTCGCTTAATTGTTTGGAAAAACAGACGACAGTTTGTGCTTGGGTGTTTGGCCTCCCAGCTTTATGCCATGGTTTCTTTACCTGGCAACCTTCTGTCGTTAAATGTGTGCATGTTGATAACTTCTTCTGTTTTCACAATAACTGGGGCCTGTGGCTTGTGTTTTACCCGACGCTGGCACTTCAGGGACATCCTCAATTCCTCTACCATGGCACTACAGAAGGACCTCTACAGAATAACACAGAAAACGAAATATTACAAAACAGATCCATGGCAATGGTCCTGAAACAATATTAAAATCGTTCTCAAAGACTTGTCAACATAGCAGCCTTGAAGTTTTGAAAAACTCCATTATGAAAATTATAACAAATTATTACAATTTTAACATACAAATCATGATAATTAAAATATTTTATCAGAGTGGGCAAGTTTAAAGAAAATCTCCACCTGATAGTGAAGTGAACTGCCAACTAGGAATGCATACATTACATATATGTTGAATAAGATTTTCAGATATAAAATTAATATTATAAGATATAAATCGACCTTAAAATTTAAATATAAGCACATATACACAAATTGGTTACCAGAAATCCATTTCTGCTATTTTAAAAAATTAGAAAAAAATGAACTGGTTTTTAGATCACAACATGAGATATGAAAATTTTCTTTAAACGTGGATTCTTCATCGTGCATTTCATAACAGAACAAAAAATAGTACTCACACATTTAGACATAAAATATGGAAAATAATTTCTGCTATTCATTGTATCATTTTGTGATTCTGCCTGTAAAACTATCGATGATGATTACAAACACGTATGAGCTAATCATGAAATGACATTGTATCACATTAAAAATCCATGCACACATATTAACTTCTTTGTCACCATCAGCTTGATAACTGAGAGCTGATAAATAATTTATTCCATGAAGAAAAAAATGACCCTATACGTAATTTTTTTCTAAATTCCTGTTTTATTGGCAATAGATTTGCCAGAAATTCTGTATATCTGGGGCTCATTATTACACACTCCTCAAATTCCTATTACAGAGTCAAAACGTGAAACAAAAATTTGTTAGTCTCCCTCCCCAGCTAATTGATATACGTGTGTTAGGTACACATAAATCAGATTCATGAACCAGTTTCACATTGTTGTTGACATTCAGATGGTCTAAGACTTAGGCTCTTTCTGTGCAAGAACTAAAAATGTGGACAACAACTAAAAATGTGGACAAGTATGAAAAATTTACAAAATTCCAAAAAGTGATATGGAAACATAATGAAATAAACCTAATTAAATATACATGTGAAGACTTAGTTTTTTGTTTTTGGTATTGCTTCTTTGTTGTTTATCAGCTTAG
Source organism: Lagenorhynchus albirostris (assembly GCF_949774975.1). Lineage (NCBI taxonomy): Eukaryota > Metazoa > Chordata > Mammalia > Artiodactyla > Delphinidae > Lagenorhynchus > Lagenorhynchus albirostris. The sequence goes on from NC_083106.1 coordinate 55,492,325, forward strand.
GCTAATTCCAAAATAATACAGGATAAAAATATTTAATACCATATGCATGCCTTATATTTTAAAAAAATACTTTGTATACATCACCTCTGTGACACAAAAACTAATACTGAATTAAGGTGGGCATCTGTACAACAGAGAAAATGGATTCAGAGAAAAGATAAGTCACTTTCTGCAGCTCACACCTACACCTCCAGCAAGATATTCTGATACCAAATTTTGTGATTTTGACCCTGCCCTAATAACTTCTTGTACATTCCTGGCTATATTCTCATTTTTCTTTTATGGATTCCTGAACAGTTTCCTTAGTGATCTTCCCACCTCTATGTCTAGGCCATTCTCAAAAAGCTCGCCATTATCAGATAATCTATTGTTTTAAACACCGGTTATTAATAGTATTTTTTTTGTCCAAGAAACAGGTAAAATCCAATTCTCCTCTTTTTTCTATCATGACCTCTCTGAGTCAGCTCTACCTCATCTCTCCCCCCAACCTTTTCCTTTTTTCTCTACACACACTCTTCTCTTTGGACCTCCAAGTTTTTTCTACTTTGCTTCTCCTTGCTCCGTTACCTAGCAGAGTTCCTTCATCTTTCACATCAATCCAGCTTTATCCCTTACCTCCAGACATGACTCAAATTTTAACTTATTCAGGAATCACTTTCCAATTGATCAGGCTCATTATTTTCACTCAATTCAGTATTTTTCATTCATTATCATGTTTCTCTTTCTGGCCTCTAGGTGTATGCATCCCTCTCACTGAATTGTAAAGAGCAGAGATTAAGTGCTCATGGCACTGACTTGTACACATATGTTCTTTAAATGTTGACTGAATTAACAATAGCCATACATGACCTTAACATTTTAATTATTTTTTAACGTTTCTAATTCAATTGCTTAAAAAAAGCTTAAAAAGGTTTTTCTTCAGAAGCTTAGTAAAATGCGTTGTGTACAAGTGATCTAATTAATCAGATAAAACTTTAATAACATTAAATTAGTAAAAATATTAATTTATTAGTACTTGTAATGGGAGATGATTATGTGCTACACATGAATTCCCCATTAACTATGGAGTTATTTCTGTGCGTTATTTATTATGTGTTAAATAATACAGTTCCGAAATCCATGAATTCTATTTCTATTAAAGGATCTATATGACACCTGACAGCCAGTATAGGGACACAGTGTTTCTTGTTGCTTAATACCTACTATTAGATGTACTTATTAAGAACATGATGATAATGATGATGAAGATGGTGATGATGACAACACTGTAGAAATGGAAAAATCTGACTCCAAAAGAGGGAGGAATACATAGTCTTGAGGTAACTTAGTCTTGGTTCTCTGTTGAAACATTTAACAGAAGAATTGATTAGGTAATGTAACAAGGTCAGAACTTGATGCCATCGACACTTTAAAATGTTATAGGACATGGCTAATGCTGAATTGTTTGAAATAAGCCTTCATTTAAAACAAATAAATTTTCTAAATGTTAAATAATTTATAACACTGTCTTTGGCAAGCTGAATTTTTAGACATTTTGATTATACTAATTTAAAAAAGTGATAGAATAGAATATTGTTTTGTCCATAGTAAGACAGTGATCTAAACAACTGATTTTCTTAGAAAAAAAAATCTTATAAGTATACATACCCATTCAGCTATGAAATGACTCAATTTTATTTCCAATAAGTTAAAAAGTAAACTGTATTAGTATCCTGTACTTAACTTCAGACTACAAATAAAGACATTTAAACTCTTTTAAGCAATTTTATGTAATGTAAATTTTATAATGCTGATTAACATAAAACATAGGTAAAATCCCTGCCCCAAAGATCACAATACTTTTATCTTTTATAATTTAAACTTATCTTAAGTAAATAATATTTACAAATTTAGAAGCTATGAAAATTATAAACATGTAACCCCACCATTACTATTTTAGGCTTTCGCTATTTTACAAAGCCATTAGAAAGTGAAAATTTTAATCAAGAAACCTTTAAGCAATCAGTAGCCTTGATTATATGTCATTCATCACTTTTGTTAATTTTTTCTCTGAATAAGCTGAATTTTGCCAGTTCTTTTTTGATCTATCAATGTAAGTTTACCTAAAAAATTGTTTTATCTTAGGTTCTAATAAAGTCACCATAAGACAATAGGTTCTTTTATCACTTGTATAATATTTCTAATCCTACACAAAACTATGAAAACCTTTAGATTTGAGCAAGAGTTTGGAATCAACATGACAAATTTTAAAAATTAATGATACCATAAAGTACAGTTCACTTGTGGCATTAGGGCAAATACATATTTTTTTCTCTTTTTAAAGCTTTAGAATGTAAATTCCATATCTTGATCTATGTAAGAATCTAAAGTTGAAACTGTAGAGATGATTGTGAAATATAGTTGTTTCCCTGTGTTGTATGTTGCCAAAAAATTGCTGTCTGATTTTTAAAGTTCTAACTTGTTGTCATTTGATAGAGACAAATTATCTTTCCTACTTCATATCATGATCAGAATTTTTAAAATGTCTTTTTTACTGAACTATGAAATAAGGTTTTGAAAAACCCAAATGCGCTTGACAGGAAATTTCCTGGGTTATAATGAAGAAGAAAGAAGATGAGGAGGAGGGAGAAGGGGAAGAAGAAAGAATAAAAGAGAGAGAGGGAGAGAGAGGAAGGAAGGAAGGGAGGGAGGGAGAGAAAGAAAACTACCATGCTTTTCAAATTACTTCTTAGATATAGAAACACACGAATTGTGTCATTAAATAAAGTTTCTTAGGGTGAAAACAACAACAAAAATGTTTCTGCACAATATAACAGACTACAAAAAGAAAAAAGAAAGGTGCAAAGATACTAACCATTATTAAAAACCTCTTTTAGTAAGTTTCAAAAGTTTACTAAACAGTGTCTGGATGGTAGGGTGGCACTAACCAAATAGAAGATTCCTGAAAATGAAAATTTAAATCTTTGAGCTGTTAGCATGTATAATTGCATTTAAATTATTAAACTCATTATAAAATTCACTATATTTAATGAGGCAACCTGTACTTACACATCTCTAATTGAAACAATGAAGGTCTGGAAATCTTAAAAATATGAATTTGGCTATATATACATTGCCTTTTAAACAAGCTATTTTCTTTTTTAATTTTAAGTATAAGAAAACACATAAATAGTCTGCAGATAAATGTTCTCAAGAATATCATTCTTGGTGTAATAGAATAATTTATTCTTAATAGCTTAACTTTCTAATTTACAGATATGTTTATATGATAACATGATGTGACAGCACTTTGAGAAGTACATAAATTGTTTTAATATTAGAAATCTAGTTGTAAACATGCTCCACATTGAACACTGATATATTTAAATTTCATTTTTAAGTTAAAATCTTTATATTTAGCAATGTCTTTTTTTAAAAAAACAGCCACTGATGAAAAATAACCAGTTTAATTTTTTTAACTTTGAAGCTCATCACTTTCATGTTGAATATATAGTCATTTATCAATTGAAAGAGAAATAATCATAAATATTACATGCTACTATCAGGTCTCTATTTAGTATATATTTTTTAAGGAGGAAACTGTTTTATACATCTTGCTGTCCTATTCTTTGATGGTATAAAATTAACTAAATGATATTCCAATATTCATTCAGAATAATTTCCAACCATTTTTGCATACAGTTTCTATCTGAAGCCCTATTAAAACATCTTTAAGCTGCTTCTAACAGATTTTGTGGTGCAATGTCCTAATATGTACTAGCGTATATCAACCAAACTGTTTTGTTTTGTTTGTCATTTAAATTATTTAACTGATTACGGATACCTCATTCATTCTCAGACATTTTCTAATTAATTTCTGATGCTGTAGGCCATTTGACCAAGAATTCCAGATCACATGTAGTAGAGACAAGTCCAAACAGTCACTGTAATTAATCCCTGCAGAAGATTATTCCACATTAGATAATAATTAAATTAACTAAATAATAACTAAAAGGAAATAAAAAGTATATTTGATGTAATATGCAATATTTTATATAAATGTTGGTGCATTGAATGAGGAAGATAAATGTCATTTAACATGGCCCGTTCCTTTTGATTTGTACTCTTTAATTGGCAGTCTTTTAAAAATATCAAATAGCTAATGCTATACATCAGAAGTATGAATTTACCTAAGGCTATATGAATGTAACAGTGAAGCAATGAGAGATGAAAAATGACTAGTTAAGACACTCATGTCACAATTATATTTATATAGCAACTTTGATCTTGACATTCAGTTTTAGAGCAGCTCTCTTTTAAAAAAATTATATTATTTAGATAAGCTGTGCAGTCAGATGGGTATGCATATAACTGGTAACCGAGCTAAAAGAGGAACACTATTCTCTTGACTTCCATTCTGTAAGTGTGTTATTATATTAGCCTGCCTCATTAACAGTGATTTGAATTTCAGCTGAGGCGTCTACCTGGACTCTCCTCTTAATAAATGGTAATTTTTTGAACACTAAATAATAAATCAGACAGAAAAAAATTAGGGGGCTAAATTATTTTTTCTCAATAGATAAAATGACAAAGCATCCTACTCTTTAGCCTGGATTATTTTACAATGATAAACATAACCAAAGATTAAAATATTCTCAGAAACCTTAACTCTTACAGAAACAGTTACTGAATATCATTATAGTGCATTTTGCAAATACAATGAGATGGAGAAAAACGGGGCGTCATTACGCATTTTCACACTTTCCCTACTTGAGCCAGAAATATCAATATATAAGGTCTGACAAGCTTCAATACCACTTTAGTTGATACAGCTGTGAAGTCAATTTTAAGAAAAAGCAGTGTTAATCATCATATTCTTGCTAGCAGTCATAATAATAACAATTTTTCAACAAAGCATATAACATCCAAATAACTAATGCTTAATTCCAGGAGAGCTCTCTTTCCTTTAAGGTGCAGCAGTTAAAATATAACAGCTTTAGAAATAAAAATGATAATTATATTATAACAACAGCTGCTTATTATATGCCAGACACATGCAAAAAACTATGTATATAAACTAGATTAATTTCAAAAACATTTTCATTTGTGGTGTATTTGTAACCCATTCTTTTATTTATTTTAAAAGATTTATAGAAAAAGTTAAGTAATTTTATCCAAGGTTGAACATACTTGAAGAATGATCCCAAGTCTTTTTTATTTCAAAACTCATGCTTAACGTCCAGGAAAATGAAATGACTATACAGGGCTCATGATCAAAGCCCATAATCTGTCTATCTAATTCAAACTCCTACTGCACACATCTTGTCAACAGAACATCAGAGAGAAAAACTGTCAAGAAAAATAGTTAAATATTCTACCTCCACTTTGTGTAGTGTGATATAGTGTAAATAGAGTTAGTCTAGGCATCTTTGACCTTGGGAAACACACTTGACACTTGAGATACTTATCCTCATCTGCACAATATGGATAATAATCTTTGCATAGCTCTCAGAGTAACTTCGTACTCAAATGAGATATTACACTTTAGAAATTCTAAAGCCAGTTATGAAAATCAGCTACAGTCTTATTTTAAAACATTATTTATGGGCATAAAAAGAGGATGAGTTATCATAAATGAATGACTTAAAAATCTTTTTGCTGATTTGCAACTACTTGCAACTATTTAGTGAGTAAAATGAAGATTAGCATCTCATTTTGAAGTATGATTTTATATTTATATGTAAAATCATTTTTAAGACCCATCCAGTTAGTCCCTATGTAGGTTATTAGTGGAAATTGAGAGATACTCTGCTCTCAGAGAAAGGCAGTAACATAAAAACAATACAAAATGTACTATTTGTCCAAAGTTTATTTGCAACTTTTAACTTCTAAATATCAGCATGCTTCACAGCTAAATTTTATTATATTAAAAATGTACTCAGCATGAACCAAAATGTTCATTGCAGCTCTATTTACAATAGCCAGGACATGGGAGCAACCTAAGTGTCCATCAACAGATGAATGCATAAAGAAGATGTGGCACATATATACAATGGAATATTACTCAGCCATAAAAAGAAATGAAATTGAGTTATTTGTAGTGAGGTGGATGGACCTAGAGTCTGTCATACAGAGTGAAGTAAGTCAGAAAGAGAAAAACAAATACCATATGCTAACACTATATATGGAATTTAAGAAATAAAGAAAAGGTCATGAAGAACCTAGGGGCAAGACGGGAATAAAGACACAGACCTACTAGAGAATGGACTAGGGGATATGGGGGGGGGAGGGGTGGGCTGTGACGGAGTGAGAGAGTGGCATGGACATATATGCACTACCAAGCGTAGAGTGGATGGGTGGTGGGAGGCAGCCGCGTGGCACAGGGAGATCAGCTCGGTGCTTTGTGACCACCTGGAGGGGTGGGATGGGGAGGGGGGAGAGGGGGAGACGTGGGAGGGAGGAGATGTGGGAGCATATGTGTATGTATGGTTGATTCACTTTGTTGTAGAGCAGAGGCTAGCACACCATTGTAAGGCAATTATACTCCAATAAAGATGTTAAAAAAAAAAAGTACTCATAACTTTAACTTCTGAACAGCTAAATGCAGTTAAAATTCTATACATTAAATTAAAATTCCATATATTAAATAAAAATCCCATATATGAAAAGCACAAATATACTGTGGTTTGTAAATAGGCATTATTTGGAAAATGTAAATATTGGAATAAAATCTTTACTGATGATTTATGACAATGTTTGCATTCCTATATCTTATCCAATAAATGATTTCTTTTACAAAGCATTACTCCTGTTAGAACTAATTCTTCAGCATTCTGGAAGCAATTTCTGCATAAGGATCTGTGAACAACTTCTTTTCATTCTTCTGGTTCCATGAAATACAGATTCAGCCAGCTTTGAAAAGTGTTTTCCTTGTGAATAATCTTTCACCCAGAATCTCTAGTCTTGCAGGATTTTTTTTTTAACATCTTTATTGGAGTATAATTGCTTTCCAATGGTGTGTTAGTTTCTGCTTTATAACAAAGTGAATCAGATATACATATACATATATCCCCATATCCCCTCCCTCTTGCATCTCCCTCCCACCCTCCCTGTCCCACCCCTCTAGGTGGTCACAAAGCACGGAGCTGATCTCCCTGTGCTATGCGGCTGCTTCTCACTAGCTATCTGTTTTACATTTAGTAGTGTATATAAGTCCATGCAGCTCTCTCACTTCATCCCAGCTTACCCTTCCCCCTCCCCGTGTCCTCAAGTTCATTTTCTATGTCTGCGTCTTTATTTCTGTCCTGCCCCTAGGTTCTTCATAACCTTTTTTTTTTTTTTTTAGATTCCATATATAAGTGTACATTGACAGATGAATGGATAAAGAAGATGTGGCACATATATACAGTGTAATATTACTCAGCCATAAAAAGAAACGAAATTGAGTTATTTGTAGTGAGGTGGATGAACCTAGAGTCTGTCATACAGAGTGAAGTAAGTCTTGCAGGTTTAAACTAAGCCACATTTTCTTCTTATTCCTCAGATTGCATTGTTTCATTTATTTGTTCTTCTACTGTGAGTTAAAACTGCCTTTTACATTTGTTATTCAACTATACACTGAAGAATATTCCATGTGTCCTCAAATTTTTTTTTTAGTTTTCAGTGATGGGAAATTATTGTATTACTTAGAGATTATCTTTGATAAGATTTACCAGTGTTCTATAATGCAAACAACTATGTAGACTACAATGGACTATATCCTGAAAAACAACCATACTAAGTAGTTCTTAAAAAAATGTACTTCAATCATCTTAGAGGGACGTTAGAACAAAAAATATGTATCCAAGACAGGACACATAGCTTAGAAATTCAATATCTGAGCAATAATTTTTATATTTTTATTTCTCAGGCATACTTACTACATTTTGTTTATACTTAAGTAATAAGAAAAGGATATTTTGTTATTAAGTTTTTCATATCAAGAAACTCAAAGATTCATGTTCAACCTGATGTTCAAGAAGAAACAATTTGTACAGGCAAATCCATTTTCAATTACATGGAAAAGAAAATATTTCTATATACATATCAGATAAAAACAAAAGATCCAACTATGTAAATTATATTGCTACTTTTGTTGGAAATCAAGAGGGCAGAATTATTTATACCTTTCAAAAGAAGACATATTCAAATATGTAAGAAATGATGAATAATTCCAAAAAATTAATAAACCATAATTATGTCATAAAATATTTTTATAAAAATTAAAATTATTACAATCATTTATAACTCATGCTTACAAAACCAATGTATAATCATAAAGATGATATATTACCAGAGAAAATAAAATTCTGTATATTAAGCAGCTTTTTTTCAGTTATAAGTAAGATTTACAAGGTGAACACAGGACCTTTCAAACAAAGCCACGTAACCTGAAATGCTGTAATTGCCTAAGATGTACAGAAGTTTCTTGGATTGCTTACTGAATAAACCTTAAGTAGTAATATTTTTTAAATCAGGAAAAAGTTAAGGCGCAAAGAAAATCAATTAGAAAATCCACATGTTGGTTAGATACTTTTTCAGATACATTCAGAAAAGAAAAACATTTTGAGTATCTTTCCAAATGGTCAGGTCATACTGTGAAAACCATCAAAAAATAAATACCTATTTAGTTTACAAGTCTGAATAAATGAAAAGCAATATATCCTTGATGCATTAATATTTGCATCAAAATTAAAACCATTAAGTATTTTAAAAATTGTAATACACCATCTTGTGGTTATTGGAAAGGAATGCAATTTACAATTTTGGGATTTTTTATAAGGTCTACATATTTCAGCATTATCTTCTGTTTTCAGTTTTAACCTACCCTCATTTAAAAATATTACATTCTTATGCTACTCTTAGTTATCAAAAAACTTGGAAATATAACAACATTATAGTCATTATAGACTATAGTCATTATAGACCTATTTGTTCCATTAATATCTTATAAAATATGTGCTGTAAGAGACATTTTCATCTTTAAATAATAATAATAATTATCACTAATTTTATCATCATCATCATCTTTGAAGGTAAGACTTGACATGGTAATATATTAGTTGTTCATAAATTTTAAACAAAAACCTCATTTTCAACTAGACTGTGTGTATATTTTATCTGCCTGCCTATTCAGATAAAGATAGAAATTTTAATTTGCTCTTTTACAAAATACTAGAATATTATAAATTAAAGAAGGAAAAAAGAAATGGAGAAAGAGAAGTGAAAAGAGATGATAAAGTATTTTGGGGCTGGAGTTGTGAATAATATATCCTGCTTTCCTCCAACACGTAAATACAATTCATTTCATGTTTGGTTCTCAATAAATAATTGTTGAGTAAATGAATAATTTTTGAAATGTTTACTTTGTTTTTAAAATTTTAAAAATTTCAGTTAAAGACACAATTATAAGTATAAACTGTGAATTTCTGTATGTTTTCATGCAGATCTTATAAGAAAATCTAGGAATATTTCACAGCTAATTTTAATAAATTAAGTAAGGTATTAAACAAACCATATAGCCCAACAAAATAAAATATTTTTCTCAGGAAAAATGAAAGAGAATTGAGCCCAAGAACCTAATTGATCACAGTAAATAAAATGGATCACTTTTAATAAACCCATTATTATTTACTTTATAAACATAGTTCTTTTGAATTGTATGGAAAAATAGTTCTTTTTTATTCTTTATGATAGACTTTTCTAAATAAGTTACTGGAATCAACTTCATTATTTAATAGAAAGAGAGAGAGAAAGAGAAAAGGAAGGAAGGAAGGGAGGAAGGGAAAGAAGAAAGAAAGGAAAAGGAAGGAAGGAAGGAAGAAAGAAGAGAAGAAGGAAGGAAAGAAAGAAAAAGAAAGAAAGGGAAAGAAAGAGGGAGAGAGGGGACAAGGGTGAAAGGAAGAAAGAAGGAAACACCAACAGACACTGTCTGAGACCTTGGCAATACAAATCAAAATTACTTTCTTAAAGGAAGTAAGAGTCTAATAGGGAGAGAGGCACCCACACGCAAATGAACTTATCTACAAAACAGAAATAGAGTTACTGATGTAGAAAACAAACTTATGGTTACCAGGGGTAAGGGAGGGGAGGGATAAATTGGGAGACTGGGATTGACATATACACACTACTATATATAAAATGGATAACTAATAATGACCTACTGTATAGCACAGGGAACTCTACTCAATACTCTGTGATGGCCAATATGGGAAAAGATCTAAAAAAGAGTGGACATATGTACATGTATAACTGATTCACTTTGCCGTACACCTGAAACTAATACAACATTGCAAATCAACTATACTCCAATAAAATTTTTTTTAAAATAAAAATAATTAAAAAGAAATTAAATTTTAAAAAAAATAAACATATATGAATAAAATAGTGTGCTAAGGGAGAATGGTGATGTGCAAATGCTTCCAGAGAAAAGGATGGATGTTGTTTGAAATGAACAAGACACATTCCCAACTTTCTCAAAGGGGGAGCAAATGTTTTTGGAATGATGATAGTTTCTGAAATCAGCTAAGTCTAACAAAAATGAGATATACAGGTCAGGTCATATTTTTTTCATTGGAATAGAAAATAAAAACCTAACACCACCTTGTGGAAATAGCGTGCCCTGTACCCAGATTCGTCATACCTATTGATTAGGTAAAGCTTTCTTGGCAAGTTGATGCGTAGTCTTGAATGCCTAATCTAAAATGACTAGTGGGAGTTTGCCAGGTAGAAAAATGGACAAAGTTTGCTCAGGTCAAGTGGGAGGAGGATTTTAAAAAGCTGGCTGACCTTGGAAAATTGAAAGTAATTTAGTGTGGTTAGAGTACAGGTGCAAACTGGGGAGAAGCAGAAGATAAAACTACAGTGGTGGACAGAGACAGATCCTGAAGTGCCTCCTCTGCTTAGCTAGAGAATCTGAATTTCATTATGGAAGATTTGTGGAGACAGTGTGACAACATCTGCGAATGTGACTAAGAACGCTCATGTCATATCAACACAGTTGTTTCTTTCCAATATAATAGTTTATCTGTTTCAGCACCAAAAGGTACGTTGACTTCCTTTTTCTAATGTTTTAGAAGGTCATAGAAGTCCATAGAAATTGAGAGCTGGTCGATATGTGAAAAATTCAGCTAAACTAGTTATTTATAATAAAAGTAAAGGTGATTTTACAAAAGTAAATTCCCATGTCCTTTAAAAAAAAACCAGAATGCTTATAAAATAATTGTACATAGAGACATGGCCCAGGTAAATCATATGAACAGGATACAGAGAGAAAAGGGCGACAGACTACCGCATGCTGTCAAGAGATTAATGTATGTGTTTTATTTTACTACTGAGCTATAAGTGAAAGAAAACCACTACATATGGATGATTTGAGGTTCTAACTAGACAATCTAAATTTCTCCCTATTATTTTTGGACTCATTTTAAGCATTAACTAACCAAATATCACACTTATTGATAAATTATAGTAAAAATGAAAATTGAAGAGTTAATAGTTTTCATCTCTGATTAGTTCTTTGGATTTGATTCCAAAACTCATTTTGACATTGTAATAAGGGTCATAACATAAAAAGTGTACTTAGACTTAATTTTCAGTCACACCAGTGCAAAAGATATTTGATTTAGCAAGTCAGTAGATATAGCCATCCTGAATATTGTGGGAAAATATATAACTGTCCAAATTTTTCAAACCTTTGAATTGGTTATTTTACTTATAGACAGAATGGGGCTATCAAAATAGTCATTTATAAAAACATTATTTCTAGGAATTAAGTCCTGTAGTCACGTAAAATGTAGGAATGCTGTATCCTTGATTTCAGAAAGGATAATTAATTATATCATAAATTATTAAAGATGAAGGAATATATCATATTTCTACTCTTTATATTTACCAATAAAAGTTCATAAACCTTTCAATTATTTAACAAAATATAATCTCACTCTGATGCAGAGTCTAAAATTTAAGATCTAAAAAACATTTTTTAATTAAAAACAAAAGAGATGTTTAAATACTGAAAGACTAAGTAAAGTTCCAGAAGGCTTAAAAATGCTAAAGCAGCATTTTACGTCCAGAGTCATAAAGTTATATTAAAAAGTAGCATGTATCATCTGAAAGATTTATCTATAAATATTCATCTTTATATTTATAGAACTAAGGGAATTATAGCACTAGAAATATATAATCTGAACCAGGTTCACAGCCTTTTTTAAGAATAGAATATAAAGACATTTATACAAAAGACTAAATATAATAAAATATTAAGAAAATTGCAATAGTCTCAATATTTTTGAGATTTATATATATTCTTCTAAAGACTCAGGTGCAAGGCAATAAAGGATGCATTAATAACATTAAGTGGCAAAGAAGAAACCACAATATTCTCACATATTCATTAATGTAGAAAATTAATTAAAATTTCCACAATGCACATTATGATTTTTCCAAATTAGAAATTATTGGACCAAAAATCTTCAAATAAATATTTCATTTACTCTCTAACTTGAAACTGTTAATGAGTATCGTATCTTAAAGCACTTTTTATCTGCAGAGAAATTTTTTCTTCATATTACAGTTTCTGATTTTGCTTCCTTCATTAATTATATTCCCCTAATAAACTAACCACAGTGAACTTCGAGCAGCAAAAGTTTCTCCATTTTCAGACTTCAGTAAGACGAAAAATAGTTACTGGTCCTGAAGTTGGCTTCAATTTAAAATATTACATTTAAATTAAAAATTACGAAGGTAATTCTGAGTTCTATGAACCTTTGTTATACAATGAGTGGCAGAAGACCATTAACACAGGTCTAAATATTTCCCTTGGTTGGAAAGATAAAAAAGTTCGTTTTATTATAACAAAGATTGTTTTAAGTTGTAAAAAAGTGACATTTACCTTTTCCAATTGAGCGTTTTTTTTGGATTTGTACAAAAACTCTCCCACTGCCACAAAAACAGAGAGCACCAAGCCGGCTGCAAGAACAATGAAGATGCCACCAATATTTTGAACCCCCAGGGCACTGGCCTCTTTGCTCTCCTCCTCTGGACACCCATTGCCCCTCCACCACTTCTCCTTCATCATGTGCAGCTTGCCTTCCTCTTGCAGCTGAAGAATTGCTATGGTGATTTTGTCTCTATATGGAGAACCTAAGAAAAGAGAGGGTTCGTTAATGCTTTCCAGGAACCCAAAATTTCATAATTAAAGGTTACATGATGAGACAATAGAGCTCTTTCCAAACGCTCCAAAGTATGCCAGTATTTATTTTCAGAAGCAAAAAACAACTGGAAAATGGCAGAAAATAGAAGTTTAACAAAATAAATAGGGTAGGTGGCCTTTTCTGATTTTGAAGGGTAAGATAACATTTTGTTTTGAAAGAGGAAAATACCTCTCTCTTAAAGGCAGGCTCAACTCAGACCATTGGAAAAATAATAAAACGGTAAGTAAAGATCTACAAAAGGAAATGGATAGAGGGCAAGGATATTTAGTTAATGTCTAGGAATCATTCAACACTGAAAACAGAGCATTGATAAAACAGTAACCTCAATTTTTAGGAAAGTTGTGCAAAAAATGGTGTTTCCCATAATTAAGTGCAATAATTTAAAGTGATCATGATTAACAAGCGCTATTCAGGGGTGGCTAATACTTGCAAATAAATAATCACTCATATTTGATACAAATAACAGAAGTAACAGGTTTGTACAAACTTGGGTCATTCAAAAATCGTCATGGCAACGCATTGTAAGATTTTTTTGGTTGTTTATTTATCGTTTTACACTTTGGAAAGAAATATTCTTTTCAGTGGAGGCAACAATATAAGTGAAATTTATAGTATTTATGCTGATGGGGGTAGATATTCATCTGTATTAGCTATTACATGATAAATAATAACTTTTCTAATTGGTTGCCCAGAAGCATGGAATAATACTGAACTATATGCATCTTTCAACATCTGTCCCAAGGGATTGGTCTTATTGCTTTTTCCCACCCAGAAAATAGCCTGTTTCTAAAGTTTAATCTTCCTTCCTAAAACACTATACTGCACATTCCAGTTTTCTGCACAGATTCATCCATAAGTGTTTTTCCGCTTGTAGAATAACACTAATTTCAGCTCATACTCTATGTTATCTGTGGTTTTGTTTTGATTTAAATATACCTACATTTGCACCTAAAGATATATTTTTGCTAAGAGCAATTAAAAACCTTATGAGGAAACTATTCTGCCTCATAAGGGATAGCACTATGTCTTCTTTTTACTTGATTAATATAACAGGACTAATTCAGTGTTGCTCTTTTAGCAAGAGTAGGCAAACTAAAAAGCAGAAATACAAAGAAAAATCAAAAAAAGTTAGTAGCTTATGGTAAAAGTTGGAGGACTGAAGATCTACCAAATCCAGGTGGAGAGCTGTTTCTTTAACATAATCTTCAATCTATGCAGAAGAAATGTTTATATGGCTTCTATACATTTTTTCACAGCTTTCCTAAAAGGGGGCATTATCCATTCCTATAATTAGAACTTAAATATTTTATTTTTATTGTGCAACAACTCCTAATTATAGCAGGGGAATCTCTGCTTGTAAGTTTCCTTCCTATATTCTCTTCCAAATACTACTCTGATGAAAATGTTCAGTGTAAATTCCGCCCCTTAGCCATTTCAGATTTCAATGGATTAGCCTAGCCCATATTATTTTCTACCTTGGTCACTCACTGGACACTCAGGCTAGGTCACCTAGTATTACTATTATTTACCTTTCAAGATGTGATCTACTTTCCTAAGTAGATTGTAAACCCTTTGGAATAGAGGATATCTATCTATTCCTTTCTTTCTTTCTTTCTTCCTTTCTTTTTTTTCTTTCTTTCTTCCTTCCTTCCTTCCTTCCTTCCTTCCTTTCGTTCTTTCATTCTTTCTTCCTTTCTATCATCTCTCTATATCTATCATCTATCTTAATTTTCAAACTACTCTCAATCAATGTTTCATATTATGAGGAGCATTATATCTGACTGAGGCAGTCTTGACAAAATGTAAGAGTGACAGTGGGGTGTTTTTGGTCTCCTCTGATATGTATTTAAAAACCATAAATAAAGGTCATCTTGTTTGACTATCCAGTTTTCATTAATTCACTACAACTAGCCTAGCAGCAGCTTCAAAGTCACATTTACTCTTGAGTTACCGTTCTGATTAACCATGTATATTCCCTGCAAAATAAACATTTGATTGAGGAAAAAAAATCATTTTAAGAAGATCTGTAGTTTATCAAATATATCCTTCAATTAGAAACATAGTATCTGAAACAAATTTTATACTGATAGTACTTATGAAAATGACCACAGGTGACTAATATAAAAATGTGGCCTGGAAGTATAATTATAAGCAAATGTTGGGGGGAAAGTGACATGAAAAGTAGACTTTGAAATATGAAAAATTCTTGATCTACCTAAGTAATATTTTGAGGCAGGTCATTTCTCATCCTGAGAAAAATTGAAAGAATATTATTTATTGTCAACTCACCAAATCCACTGAATTGCTTTAGGATGTTTATTCAGTATCTTCAGACACCATATTCTCTACTTCATTCTCAAAATAAGGCACAGACAAACGAAAGCAACCCACTTTTCAACAAATGATGGAAACATCTTGATTCCTTGCTGGTTGAGTTTCCTATTTCCAGCACTTACTGTAAATATGAAAATGTCCTATTGCTAGCAAACCTCCTCACACTTATTTTCCAGTGTAAACATAATAATATGTAAGTAGAATTTGGTTTGAATCAAAGCTACAAAATTAATACACCTCATTTTGAGGTTTTTAACAGGGTGAAATAATACAGATAATATAATCAATGACACTAAATCATTGCCATGCTTTATTTGTCATTCTGTCATTGATTCATTTTAAAAAAAAATAATTAAATAATGAATGATTACTTCTTTGGTACATCATTTGCTGCTCCTTGGGACACATTTCTAGCAGGTACTAGTTAAAGTCAAAAGTGGTTTGAAACTTTATCTATTTGAAAAATCTCAAGGACATATTGAGATCAAAGAATAAAAGTATCTTTAATCTTCTCTGTGACATGAATAGCCATGCGCTTAGCTCTAATGAAGTGAACAGCCTTTAGTTAGATAGATAGAGTCTAACTTTTGCCCGAATATGAACCCAGCCTCAAACTACATGCTGGCAAGCCAAGAACTATGAGGGCATTGAGTGGCACCTGGGAGAAGCTGGGGTTAACGCACCATAAGGTTGCCTCCAAGGAAGATGAGTATTTTTGCAAGAGGACCCTAACTTTGATTAGAAAACGGCTGAGGAAATTGTAAACATGTCTATTATAACATATACTATTGCACCTAAAAGTCAATCCTCAAATGCTTAAGGGGACAAATAGGTAACCATAAATGGGTGAAGAAACAAGCTAGACAAAAGTATCTGAAAAATTATAACATCCAATGTGAAAAGATAATTTTCAGTTCCAGTTTTATTAAAAATCTGTGAGAATTTCAACACAGGGTTACCAGACATTTTAACTTTAATTATATCCCAGGAGATATTTTGTCTAAAATTTTCTACATTAAAATTTTCACAAATAAATTACTTTTAAAAAACATCATGCAGGATAAGGCAAACACCTCTTAAAACTGAATTTAGCTCTTTGATTTTCACTATGCAATCTCTGGTTTTAGTTTCATTTGTATTCTTGCTCACAGTGAGACTTTCTTTGGTTGTTTAAACACATGCTCCATACTAACAGTAAGGAACGATTGTGTTTTAAAAATGATCTTTTTTTCAAGTTGCAGAAAGATCCCATTCACCAGATAAAAAAGGTTCTCGCTTACATGAAAGAGACAGAGAGAGAGAGGGAGAGAGAGAAAGGGAGGGAGGAAGGAAGGAAGGAAGAAAGAAAGAAGAAAGAGAGAGAGAGGGAGGGAGGGAGGGAGAAAGAAAGACATAGTGAAGTCCCTTGATGTATCAGATGCATAAGACGTGGGACTCAGAAGAACACTTGAAGGAGGCATAAAGGCAGTTTCGAGTGATATACAGCAGCAGTGTATGTGTGGGCATAAATAAAACCTATAAATGCACCTGTTCAGAATTTCCTCGATAAAAAAATTCATCTCCAAATGTCCCTAAATGTTAAATTTTACATAGATCAAAGAATTTTACATAGATCAAAGAATTTTACATAAAATTATAATTTCATTAACATTCCTCCCAACAAATTGACTAAAAGCTCCTTAGGAAAATAAACTGTGATTTGTTATAAACAATTAATACAAATCTCACCAAGTAGTTCAGAGCCAACTTGCTGGGCTTATTAAATTGAATTGACTCCTCTCTTCCTTACTTTCTGCCCTCCTTCCTCTTCCCTACCTTCCTTGTTACCTTTCCTTCCTTCTTTTTCGTACATTCTTTTTGTTTCCTTTCCTCCCTTTCCTTTCCTTCCCCTCCCCTTCTCTTTTCTTTTCCCTCCCTCCTCTCCCACATCCCCTCCCTCCTCCCCTTGCTTTCTGTCATTTGATGTTTCTTACTTATAGAATGGAATACACACATCGTTATACATACTTGGTTCTAATGTCTACATCTACTACACATAGTTTATTCATTTGCTCATTTGATTGTCCTTTTCATGCTCTTTACAAACACACCAATTTAAGTATGTACCAAACATTTTCCTTATCCTATTCAGTACATCTAGATAATACAGAAATGATCAAGGAAATGGAGTTAGCATTACGTTTAATTCTTGAGGAGGCTTAGTGATTGATAAATAGCTTTTCTTTAAAGGTTGCACAACAAGTCTAATACTTACCATGCTTTAGTGAAATAAATCACATTATCCATACACATACTGGAGATATCCCATCCATACTGCCAGAAGTTTCCTTACTTTCAAATCAAGCTTTGCATGCTTTAATCAATTACAAAGGTCAGGAAAAAAATCGCTCTTGCTTTCTATAAATATCTCTTTCTAAATCTCATTATACCAATATTTCCTAAACTGGATTTTCCCCACACACTTCTCTTTTTGGGAAATGTACTTCTGTGTTTCACTTTTAAAGAATTCATTGGTCAGATAAGCTTGAAGAATACTCCATAACAAATATATCTTTTGTAAATTCACATTATACGTTAACAAAATAAAAGGTTTCCATCTCTCCATCAAAGGAAAAAGTTAAAAAATATATTTTAAATGATTAAATTTATTTTTAGTGGAAGAACTTTTTCATTCATATCTATTAATGTCCCTGTCAATTATTTTATTTTAACCTCAATTTGAAAAGCACTGCCTTAGATAACAATAATTACTACTCTTACTACATCAGCTCTCTCTGTCAAAAATAAGTTGTTTCTTGTTAGATCTCCTGCTTGTCCCTGCTTAGCTTTGAAGTTACACATTATCACAGCACTACTGATCAAGTAGCAGATTTTCTGCACGTCCTTTTTCATCTATTAGCTCCATATGCATCATGAGCATCAGCTCATAAGAATTCGCATCACAATACTTACTTTAAGACATGTCTTCATGCCCAGCTTTTAAGTCTCTTTACAAAATACTTCTGAGGGACAAAAGTTACAAGAGTTATTATTTAAATATATTTGTATATCAAAACTGATGAAACCAATTTTGGGGAAAAATACACAGCTTTTGTTTTTCCTAATAGCACCCAAATCCTTTAAATATTTTGTTAAAATTCTAAGGGGCTGGCTAAGTATTTCCGTTACTTATAATGACAAATCCCCACTGCCCACTTCCTAAAGAACTTTAATTTCCTTTGTTTTATATTTCATAGTTATTTCAGCTCATCATGATGATATTATGTGCTGTGTATGACAGAGAATTAGGTAACATCCTGGTGTTTGTCTTCTTTGGGTCTGGGAAGATGTTTTTATGAGGTAGACTACTCATAATTTTAAGTTTCCTCTAGCTTGTCATTTCTCTAAGTATACTTTCTTGCACTTTCTGAAGAATAGTAACTTACACGTCTTGTGGGTATGTGACTATATTATAATCACTAAGTGTATATTATATCAATGATTTGCCTCAAAAAGCTTCAATAATTCCTTAATTATTCCTCTTCTTTGAAAGTGTTTAATCTGATAAATGTTTCTAAGACACATACCCAAATACTTGAAGCCCTTTAAATAATGACTTAAAAATCAGACTACCTATCAGTTATAGGTAATCAACCATCCATTATTCATCTTATTTCATCCAGCATCTAGCACAGTGCCTATCACACAATAAGCATTAAACAAATGCTTTTTGAATGAAACACTGAATCCATTATGATATATCCATTATGATATAGTCAAAATATGTTAAGGCAGAACTTGTGATATTTGACACCTTCTCAGGTTCTTATTAAATTCAGTAGAACAAATAGAGTTCATAAACAGACTTGTTTCACACTTTTAGTGTTAACCATCTAGAATAAGTTTGGGTGACAAATAAGTTTATAATTTTTTATGCCGTCATTGCACTTATATCAACTGTCAGTGGCCTTGGCCAGTGCCTTAATAAGTAAAAGACCTGCGAGCACAAAAGATCTGAGGCTATCTGCTGGAGCCATCAACCTTCCTTCTTAAATTACAGTGCTGCTGGCAATGTTATAGTTTATGAAATGGTTCCCTGCTTCCTATGCTGAGATGAGTGCTGGGTGCCCTAAATGCACAACATATTTTGGGTACTTACAGAGCTTTATCTCTTTTTACCATTATTTCCATGATAAAATCTTCCAATAAAATTGGAACCAGACCACATTTTCTTAGAGCCTTTTTCTCAGTGAAAGATGGGTTTTATTATCTCTTAGGACACTGTCTCTCCCATATTTGTTTTTAAGAAGTGCTAAGTCAAATTTTATATTTACGTTTCAGATTCCATTTTAAATTGCTATTTTCCAGTTTCATGCCATATTCAGTCAACAATGCTATTATACAATACCAAGCATCTTTGTTATTTTCCTCTATAGAACTTATCTCAGTTTGTAACTAAAAAATAATTTCTGTGACTATTTGTTTAATGCTCATTTACCCTAACAGGCTGTAGATTTCATAAGGACAGTGTTGTATTTCCTTTCTTAGTATAACACCTGGCACACAGTGAAGACAATATTTCTGGAATGAATACATGCATAAATAAAATATTAATTACTTAACAGTTGGTCACACATGCCTGCAATTTTACCCTCAGTCATTTCTTATGAACCCAAACTATATATCTTTATCTAATCTATATCTAATAATTATAATACATTTATTTCAAATGAAGCATTTAATATATGTAGCAACTAAACACTTCATGGGGTCCATTTCAGATTTCCTATTACATAAAAGCTAAACTGGTGTGAAGTTACTGTCATCACTCTTTGTATTTTCTTTTGAAGGTATTCTATCGAAAAATCTCAATATGATAGGAGTATAAGGAATCCATGAGTGATAATCATAAAAATTAAAGGAGATTAATCTCATCCTGAAAACAAATTATCAACCCATAACATTTAATCACAGAATGGTAAATGAGAGCTAAATTGAT
The DNA here is from genome assembly GCF_949774975.1 of Lagenorhynchus albirostris. Taxonomy (NCBI): domain Eukaryota; kingdom Metazoa; phylum Chordata; class Mammalia; order Artiodactyla; family Delphinidae; genus Lagenorhynchus; species Lagenorhynchus albirostris. Next base: position 55,512,869 of record NC_083106.1, read on the forward strand.
CAGTCTTCCATGATACCTAGTAATCTTTCCACATTGGAAATTTATGAACATCATTTTCCTACTTAAATTTTTTTTAATGGTGCTCTAAAGCTATAGAATACCCTCGATTCCTAAAGATGTCGTACAATCCCTTTCTCCAACCTATCACAAGCTCCTCGGACTTTATCCTCTTCTCCTCACACCTAACATGCCAGCAATACAAACTACGAAGTTGTATTTCCCATTGCCTGGAGAATCCTGTTTCCATACTTCCTCCAATGATCTTTGCACACTTTTCCTTGGCTGCCACAGAGATACACAGGATCCCTCTTCTTTGGTGCCATAGCACATTGCAGATAGTCTAGTACAACATTTGGTGCATCATATTCCAATGTTTTGCTATATATCTTTTCCTACTAGATTGATATGAGCGTCCCAAGGGCAAGGACCATGCATGTATCTTTTTTTTTACTATTAATTATTAGATATACATACACAGGTGCTAGATTCTAGGCATATAGTGATGAACAATGTAATAGGAGCCCTGCCCTCCTAGAGTTTTCACTGCAACACAAAACACATATGTTGAATAACCTTTACAAGTTTGAGGATCATTATAATAAAGAACACCATATTGCAGAACCACGTGACAGATGGAACTATCTTAGTCTGCTGATCAGGTACACAAAAAAGGCTTCATAACTTTGAAAAGAAGAGTAGGGACAATAAGTCTTCTTTCTCTTTGGCTGCCTTTCACCTGCTTTTCCTCTATTTTTCTTTCTATTTGCATTATTGGTTTAGAAAAGTATATATGAGAAAGGAAAATGATAGTAAGAGCATCTCACCCACTTTGTTCATTTCTTCTAGATAATAGAGGATAGAACTAACTTCAGGATGTCACGGTGGAATGGAACCAAATATAAATGACACTGTTAATGTAGAAATAAGAGAAGAGAGATAAAAAGCTATGAAGTAGAGACTACATGGATTTACGGAGCAAATGTATATAGACATCAAGTGTATGTACCACCCAGGACATTTAATATACAGTAATTTTAAAAGAAATTTTAAGTACTTATATTCAAAATCTATAACTGGCTTAAATTGGATGGAGGTTGAGGTTTTTTTCTTTGTTGTAGATGTTAAAATTCAAAGTGTTATGACCTCTATAGAAAAGTAACTTGAATGCATTCTACTTAAAGGAATAGTTGTAGAATCCTCAGGAGGAAATTTAAGTATCTAAGATCACAAAAGGAGATGGTTATATGAGGTATACAAAATGTATCAATAAAAAATTCATATTATAGATTATATATTTTAGCCATTTGCCTTTTATTCATATTCTGAATATTCTTTGACTTATGTGAAAAAGGATAAGAAGGGCAAATGTTATCAGCACATAATGAAACAGTAAACTATTTTCACTGGTTCTGACGTATTTCATACATATTAGTTAAAAGCGGCTGGTGAAGTAGATTTGTAGTCACATTTCTTCTCTGGGTATTAAATCATGTAACGCTGACACAAAATATGAAAACAGAAATAGTTTCATTCTAGAAACGCTGCTTTTCTTACAATTTTTCATCTGCATAATAATCATTTGAAGAGCAGTAAGAGTGGAAATGTCAGGAATACTTTCTTTACTATCGTGTTTTTTCCCAAGTCCAATATTAAACTTTAATGAATGAATTATAAAAGTTGGACCATTTTAAATAAAATCCTCAATCTACTTAATCTTCAAGAATCCCAAAATTGGGAGAGAGAATAACTTTTTCAGGAGAGTAAAGTACCCATCCTTTAAGGTAGAGCTCAAGTCCCTTTTTCAATTTGGCCTAACTGAACTTTGGTTCTCAGTGAATTCTGCCACTCTGAGTCCCTACATTAAATAACAGACTACTTGTTTGTGTTCAATATTCTATTTTCTCTATTTGATGTTAAAGTTGTTTTTCCAAGTCTATCTCCTTAAGAAAGGGGATGATGTATATTTAATGATCATTATTTTACAGATCCAAGCAGGTTGAAGAGTGATAAAATTTCTTATAGATTGACAAAATTAAAAGGAAACATACATGTCTTCAGAGATAATCTCTGCATATGTCTTGGACTCTGTTTACTAAACATTCAGGAAATGTTCAGAGAAGGAAAAACTTTATTTATATAATGCCCAACAATAGAAATTGTCTCATCTTTATAATAGATGTCAATAACTTTCTAAGTAACCAAATCATGGTTATTTAAATACAATATACTGATTGGCTGATGTTAAAATCCTGGTTGGGTTCCATAGGAAATGATTTCTAATTAGTTAGGAATGGATCATATTAACAATACGTCTTACCTACAATACATTCAATATTACTAAAAATAAAGAATAGAGAGAAAAATGGTAAAATGCAAATGACTTAAAAACCACAAATACATCATTTTACTTATTATAAAATATTTCTTCAGAACAGTCCTTCAGAATTATTTGTGGTGCATATGTTCTGATCCAAATACTATAAATTTGATGTTTAATACTTATTGCAATCTAATTATGTAGACATGATTCTACCCATTTACCAATAAGAATGCTGAGTCTCTGGGAGGCATAGTAACTTCACTTAGGACACCTAGGACACTCAGTTGGAACTAAGATTTGCACATAAGTCATCTGTCTACAAAGGCCACATACTCTATACAGCATGATAAGAATATGCCTTCACATGAGGGCCAGAAAATGCAAGGCATTCATCTTCAGAATTTAGTGCTTATACATTTCACCACTGTGTTTTGACCATTTTTTCCCCAATATGAGTGATTCATTGATCTTACTTAGTCTTGCTAACGAAAGGATGACAGTCTGGCACATTCTGGCTAACTAATCTGTAATGGGATTTGAACCCATGGCCTTGGAGTAATCACCACAAGACACAAACAAAATGAATTAATGTTCTAATGTTTGCATATAAAGTCTATCGGAACTCACTCTGTTTTCATGAGAATTATCCATTTATTCATTGTTTAGGTACCATTTCATCAGCATTTACAATATTCATGAAGGCTGCTCGCACTGGTGCTCGCAATTCATCAAATTCCCTGTGGACGCTTCCTAGATTCTAGCCTGCAGAGTCTGTTGATGATGTCTGTGGAGCAGGCATAGCTTACTGAGACTCATCTGTTTTCAGTGACATGAAATCTAAGACTTTAACAAATATGCCAGGAAAATACAGCTTCTACAGGGGTAATTTGGTGCTTTTTTTTGTTTGTTTAATTCAGGCTCTGAAAATTATTAGATCTCGATTTAGACTTGCAAAATTACTTCACCAGCATTAAAATTATGCTGCCTATGCAATGAAAAAAATAGAATGCATTTTAATGGAAGGTTTGACCTGCAGAAAGATGAATAATTTGCATCAATTTTTGTGCATTATGTTCAACTAATCAAGACAAATGTATTCATTCATTTCTGTAAAGCTGAAGAACTGAAGGCCAGCAATATTATGCATCTATAATGATGAATATTACAGTACTTATTATATGATGAATTGGGAATTCTAGAAATGGATGGTGAGCAAAACAGGGAAAAAACATGCTTTTCATACTGATTTCTATTTTTATAAACACCAACATCTGCCTTAAATAAACAACCTCTCCCTCAGTACCAATTCTACATCTCTCACTTTATCAAATAACAAGAAATGAAGCAGCAGTGAGATCTCATGCATTTAACATTAGAAAATAGAAGTGAAGAATGAAATTTCACATTGTTCATATGTCAATGTGGTATCCTTCTACCATAAAGAGTCCATGATACAACCTATTGTAACATTTTTTACTTTAGGCTGATTATGTGTAAGGGCATTATAATGAGATAAAACTTACTTAAGAATTACTAATAGGGCTACAGCTATTTTGTATTCATTAATATAAAATATTTTGTAAATTAGTTTATAAAGGTAACATTAAAATCCAGTTATGAAGCAAGAATGCATCTTATTTATAATTACATAAGTAAATATAATACAAGAAAAATGTATATAACAATTTTGTGTCTGATAAAATTGTCATTAAATTTAACCTTAGTATTATAAAGGATTTAGAAATATACTCTTTACATTCATCTTTACTTCACCTCTACACTGCCTATTACATTCTTCATGTATTACACGTATTTAGTAGTTCTCTGACTATGATATAAGTAATTTAATTTGGATTTTGTTCACAGATATAATTATTCATGGACTGTTTGAAACCTACTACTGATTTAATCCCAGAAGTAAGATGAGGATACATAAGATTATAGAAAATTTTAGCATCTTGGACGATAGGCACAGACACGAGCAGAATTTCCTCCGTCCCCTTTTCAGCTGACTCGTGCTCCCCATATGTTATTAAAGTTGGGAGGCACCAATAAATGAATGAAGTGTGCCACTAGCTCATTGTTAAAAACAGAAATAGTTTTAATGGGACCCTTCAGACACTTTACAATATTTCTACCAAATTGAACACAGCAAAACAAAATAACAGCAACTGGCCCTAATGGATTTTTTTCTAGATTGCTGTTTTCCTACCAGCTCATGGACTGCTGAGTCTGCCTAGCCCTCAAAGCGCCCTGTGCACTCAACATTCCAAAGACAGAAGCCAAGAAGGCTTTTAGTATGGATGGTCAGAAGGGAGGCAAGGCAGCCGAAAATGCCATTAAGTAGAAACGCTCCCTGTTCGGCTAAAATAGATTATCACCTATGGTGAATTAAAAGGTAAGACTGCAATTGCTCACACATTTTAAATATTCCTTAATGAAAACTGCTGTGATTTGCTTTTTTTGCTTTACCCCATCCAGTTGTTGTTTTTTAAAAATTCTAATGAATGAAAAGGAAGTTCAGTTAATGTATTATGAGTAAGAACACCTACAATTTCAAAAATCTACCATACAGTAAATATCACATTAAAATAACATTGCTGCAGTCAGGAAAACTACGAAAGGGATTTAATGTCACCGCAAGCTTAATTAAACCAGTCTATGCTTATTTAGCATTTACCTTCAAATCATTGTTGATTGCTCCACTAAGGTATTTTTGTGTAAACAGAGCTTCCCTAATTAAATAGCTTATATCTGAGCCATTCAGTGATTTCACAACAGTTTGGGCAGTAATCATCACACTCAGAGTGATGAATGGTGATGGCAGGCCCCTAGATGAATCACACAGGAGGAGGCCTAGCAGGTTAAAAGGACGCATGGACTTCTGGGGGAAAAAAGAAAAATATGTATAATTTTTGAAATATTTCTGAATATTCACTCCAAAAGAGACATAGTATTTCTGTTTACCCTCCTGCACTTAACCACATACACCTCTATGACAATATCTAAAAATCTGAGCAACAATAAAAGCAAAGCAAAGGGAGTTCCTCTCCTTGATCACATTTGCAGTATTAATAAAGACAGAATTTTCATATCAGTTTATGGCTTCTGCAGGTATAAACTCAAAATCCTGGGGAATTTCTGGAACTGATCTAAATTTCCAGAACCCGAGCCTATATTGCTCTGCTTTGAATAGATTCATCTCCTTAACTCTTGCTGGGAAAGAGACTCAAATAACCTTTACTTTTTCACACCTAAATGCATTATTTTTTATTTTTTGGCTTATAATTAAACAAAATTTTAAAACTAAGTAAAAATGACATATTACAAAAAATTGTCAATATGCTTGAAAAAGATGATATAAAAGGCAAATGCTAATTAACTAGTTGAGAAATGCAGGTTATGATGTTGGTTGAAAATTTATGGTAAGTCAGAATCTCATTCAAGTTCTAGAGTTGCATGTCATTGCATTTATTAATGACTAAGTAATAATTGATGAAAGCCATATTGTTGGCAGAGCTATGACATAGTAAATCATAAATTACTGCCTGAAGTTTTTTTCTCAGACATATTTGAGGGGGTAAAGTGTGAAATGCCTCTTTCTAGATTATACTTCTTTGATGAAGTTATATGAGTTAAGACTTATAATGTATTGGATACTCAAAATCATTTTAATTTTATACTATGTTATGAGTGAATAAAATATAATTTACTAAAGTTAAGAACAATATTATCAAGTCAAACAGAAGAAAACTATCTGAACAAGAGAAACAAAAATTATATTGCAATACCTACAGGTGAGTGGTTTGAATATCAATCCCTTCAAATTTAAATTATTATGTTCAAATTTATCTCATTCAGAATTTAGCTAGAAACAAAATGTATGTTAAATGTGTTAAGCAACTTTTAGTAATGAGACATTTTAATAAATTTAAATTCAATATTATTTGGCAATGAAAATAAAGAAGAATATGGTAAAATATTCTTCCTAGTCTATAATTTTGCTATGCCAAAGTATTATTAGATGCTTTGAATTTTTATTAATATGTACTGATAATTTTACATTAAAAGTCCAAGAAAGTCCTATGAAAGAAATTTATTATGTGCTATTATTTTTAATTTTTAAAAATTCATTTTAATGAAAACACGAATTTATTACACTATTATACCAAACTAACTACACACTACGAAGAAATGATTCCACTTAGATATATAATTCAACTTGATTTCTTAAGTTTCTCATGCAAGTGACCTTGCCTGTATCAATGACTATTTTCTGCAATAACTACGCTTTCTTCAGAAGGCAAAAGTGGATCTGATCAGCTGAGTTGAACAGATAAAAGGAAAAAAAAATCTACACCCTAAGGCTTATAGTTTAATTTGTTTCCTTCTCTCATATATAAGATAAGCTTAAAATGAGAAGAAATAGAAATTCCAAATGCTGTGCCCAGTATTTTCCTTCATTTAAAAAGTTATATAGTTTATACATTTATTAATATTTTGAATTGTTTTATATTTTCCCTGTAAGTCAATATCTTTCAGTAAACAGTGTCAGGGGTAGGGAGAAAACAAAAATTGCTATTTGTATGTTTCCAGGAAACTGTAACAGCTTCCCTAGAACTGATTTAACTGTTATCTTTCTTTTTTTAAATAGCTTTCACATCTGAAATATCTCAGGGAGTTTTGAGAATTATATAATATACTATTTTGATTTATTCGTAACAAGCATTTCCTCAAAGCAAAACAATATGATAAGAGACATTCCTGGTACGTTGGTACATTGTATTTACAACACAAAAAAGCAAACAAACCAAAAAACCCCATCAAGTTAAGGTTTTATATTAAGTATAAGTCAAATTTCTTTATTCTAGAAATTTTGAAATTATGAGTGCTATTATGTAACTAATATTAATGAAGAATATCTGTGCTATACTCTAAAGTCCTCAAACATCCTCCCCAAATCTTATTCAATTCTCACTACCCTCAGTCACTCAGGTTTGTTTAATGAGGTCATCGCATTGAGTAATGTAAGATGCCATGCTGATCTTTAGCTCCAAAAGTTGTTTTCTGTATTTATAAATCTTGCTGCACCATCATATTTTCATATGTAGAGTTCATTTGTTGAACAAATAATTGAGGGTCCACAGAGTGCAGGCACTATTGTTGTGTGGGCTTACAACAACAAACAGACAAAAATCTCTGCCCTCTTCCACGCAATGTAAACTAAAAGAGGAGGGTAAGGATACATAGGAATCTCACTCCTTCCAGAAACAACACTGAAAAATGCATTTATTTTCTTCAGCTCTTTCCAAATGAAACTGTGAGGCAATGGGAACCTATCAAATCACTGCTTCCATTCCTCTCATAAGTGTTTAAGAAGGTGTTTGATTTTTAAAATTTGTTTGAAAACATCAGCTAATCATATTTCTCCACGTAGTTTCTAGCCCACTTTAAATCAAACTCTGGGACTCTGTCAAGTACATTATCTGAAACATTATTATGTTTAGCATTAAATAGACCTTAGGTGTTCCTAGTTTCACCCTGTAATTTTACTAATTAAAAAAAAGAAAGAAATTTAGAAGCTATAAATTTCATGTCACTTGTCTAAGATCACATTGACAAGGCTAAATCTAGAATATCAGTGTGCAAAATACTACATGATGATACTTTAGAGCATATTATCAGCCTCTTTTCTAAAACATAAATTTGTTCATATAACTTTTCATAAATGAGTACAAGTACGCTTGAAAAGTTATCAAAGTTACTCATCACAAATTCTGAATAAATGGTACATCAACTCATGAAGTTGTTGAGTTCTTTAGGTAATTCTTAGGCAAAGAGCCATATGGGATCTAACTATGGAGTATGCCAGGATTTGAACACTCCATCAACACAAAACTGTGGCAATAAACTCAAGCCTTACTGTGAATATAAGTATAATTTAAAGCATTTTGAAAAGAAGTGCTTCTTAAGCTATAATTATGAGAACTCAAGCATTTTTATATATTAGAATTAATTAGAAAACTTCTGAATTAATACATACATTGGCATAATAATGGCAAAGCTTTGGATGGCCTTTCCCTGTGCAAACAATAAAGGAGGTTCATTTTGTGTAGAGAATTTTAAAACAATAATAGCAACAACTGTCACCCGGCGCTGGCAAGTCAAAACATGTCAAAAGTAAAATATTCCTCTCTTGAAAATATCTTTTGTTCATCCAGGTTCTAAACAATTACTATTGAGTTTTAACAGCCCAACTCTTATTGAGTTTTGAATTAGCATCTATTTATTTCTTATTCTTTAATAAACATTGTACTCCACTTGGAAACTAATTTGGAGAATTCTCATTATACGGCTCACTCCCCCAAGATATGTGAGCTCAGCTACACTTGCATATTTTTGGAGCAAGAACTTAAGGTTCTTGTTTTTTTGTTTTGTTTTGCTTTGCTTTCACAATGACTGTGCAATCATTATTTTGAGTCTACTATATAATTGCAGGAATATGTAATGTTACAGGAGCGAATGTCTCAAAATTCTCTCAAAGCCAGTTCAAACTATTTTGAGCTATAATGAATTTGAGTAAACTTTACCTAATATGAAAGAATTTAATGTTGAAGTTTTTGAAGTCATTATGGTGGAAAATTTTTGGACTTCCTAGACATTTGAAAGTTGTTAGAAATGATCCCAAAGAAACAAAGACATGGACACTATTGCAATTTCTGGAATTTATCATGAAATGGGATTTTTAGGAATCTGTGTCCAACTTTCTAACTATGGTATACATGTTAGAAAGAAACTTTTCAAAATTAAAAGTAATAAAATTATGAATGATACCTGGACAAATATGACTATACCATTTATTAAACACAAATACATGAAGATCTGTTTTGACAAAGTCATTAAAAATTTGCAGAAGTTAAGGCTCAGAAAAATTATAGTGTCATTATTCATTACTGTATAGCTAGTGAGTAGCTGTAAGTGCTTTCCCCTTTCTTTAAAAAAAAAAAAGATGTAATAAAAACATGTTAATCTGTTATTTTGTTTTCTTTGCATATAGTATCAGTTTCCTATTTCCGCTATAACAAATTACCACAAATTGAGGGGCTTAAAATAACACAAATTCATTATCCCATAGTTCTATAGGTCAGAAGTCCTAAAAGTGAGGTATCTGCAGGGCTGCATTCCTTCCGTGGCCTCCAGGAAAGAATTGGTTTCCTTGCCTCCTAAACTAACTTCTAAAGGTCCTCTGTATTGCTAGGCTGTGGTCCTTTCCTCCATCTTCAGTTCACCAAGTAACATTTTCAAATCAATCTCTCTCTCTCTCTCTTCCTCCCCTTCCCTGCCATGGGGTCCCCCGGCCCCAAGATTTATATATTGAAACCTAATCCCCAGTATAGTGGTATTTGGAGGTAGGGTCAGTGGGGTGTGATTGGGTCATGAGGGTGGAGCCCTCATGAATGAGATTAGTGCTCTTGTTTAAGGGACTCAAGATAGATTCCTTGTTCCTTCCTGGTCTATTAACTAAGAAGCAGCTTCTCATCAGACACCAAATCTGTTGGTACCTTGATCTTGGACTTCCAGCTTCCAAAACTGTGAGAAATCAATTTCTGTCATTTTTACAGCACCCAATCTCTGGTGTTTTGTTACGGCAGCCCAGGTGGACTAGCACATTCTTTCTCTCACTACTTCTGTTGTGATACCTTCTTAATTGTGACACTTGTGCTTCCTTCTTTTAAGGACCTTTTCAATTACACTGGACCCACCTGGTTAATCCAGGATAATCTTCCCATTTTAAGATCATTAACTTAATCACATCTGCAAAGTCCCTTTTGTCATAAAAGGTAATAAATTCTTATGTTCTCAGGATTAGGCCATGGACATTTTGTGGGAGCCATTTTTATGCCCATGACATGTACATATATACTGAAATATGTATTTATACATTCATTAATCATATGAATGTATATACATGTTCATATACATTATACATAAATATGAAGCTCAATAAATGAAAATTTTCATTGTCTTTTGTGGCAATTATTATTATTTCATTCCATGATTATTATTGAAAAGAATTTTGTCATATAGAAGAAAGAGAATGTTAAAACTAATCAATCCTAGTGTAAAATATTCTAGATATGTTCCTGGTAAATAGTCTGCTATTCCTCTTAAATAAACATATACCTCTTGTAAATAAGATAATTATTCACAGTAACCATTTGTGGCTCATTCTTTTAGTTAACTAAGTCAAATACAATATTCGTAAGCCAGCAATCTGAAAAAATAATGTTGCAAAACTTAATTCATAAAAACTTTTTTTAAGTGTAAGATTGAGAAGGTCCTTTGCGGGGGGGGGGTGTGTTGTGGATGTTTTCAACACTGATACAGTAAAAATGTCTACTGACCATTTGGTAGAAATCAATTTTCCTTTTGTTACTTATTCCTTTAGAAGCAGATGTCCAAATATCTTCCTGACTTTATACAGTCTCAGAACATAGCAAGATACATTTGTTTGAAGCAAGATTCCTAATGGCATATGAAGGCATTGTTTTTCTTCCATTTTCACAGCAACTAAGATTAATGAACAAAGAACAAGTGGCTGACATGAAGCCTACCCATGGGGGTGCCGACGCCATAACCTTTGGAGTCTATGAGGCCGCCAATCTGTGTCAGGTTACAGTTCCTCTGAGTGACAAACTCAATGGTTGTTGACTCCATTAGGAAAGCATAATCAGAGGTGAGGACTCTCTGGATTCCTTCTTCATTACTTTTGACGAGCACGGACTGCCTCCTGCTACTCATAAAGGCCCACATTTTGTCATATGTGGAGATTTTTGATTTCTGGGGAAAAATAAAATACATAAGAAAGACATTTCTTAGTTTCCACATGATCCTACAATATTTAGATGAAATTGACCATATTTAGTTTGCTCATCCTACCTTATAACTGTATTAGTAGTAACAGTGATACTAAGCCACAAAACAATCAAAATCTGTATAAAAACATTTCTCATAGCAATTCCTCATCGTATTTCCAGGTATAGAGCAGATTTATTTAACAAATGTATAAAAAATGTCCTGATGTTCAAAAGTTCACAACTAGTAAATCATAGGAGGCAATAAACAAGAGAAAATAAGATTAATAAGGACGGTTTTTTGTGTTTGTATCTCACATGAATATCTCATGTGTACAATTTTATCCTTCAACATTACTATAACATCAAATTTGGAAGATGCAGACACTGGACACTAAGAGGTTTTTTTTCCCCCCCGAATTCAGTTGACTATAAGACAGATGTTACATTATCCCCCAAGGATAACATACAGATATAGGTTGAAGAGATGAGAGGAATTTGTTACAAATAAGGATATTACAAATAAGAATGACTACATTTCTGCTAAGACACAATCGGGACACCACAGAACTTCTTTTAACCTGCCTCAGGACAACAGGAAATCAATCATTCAGGTCTTACTAACTAACGATTCCTGGACCAAGAAAATAGAAGAGTTTTTACATCCAACCGGAAATTCTCAGTAGGGCTTCAGTACGATCAATTGCTAAAGGAAAGAAATGGGTTTTGTTCAGAAGGCACTGGTAAAACATAAACAGGAAAAAGGTTAGCATCTGCTTATGGAAAGCTCATCTGTGAAACCTTTATCTTAGTTTAATTCTTATACAATCACAAAAAATAATACTGCAACAATAAACACAAGAAGGATATTCACCATACTGGTTGCTCTGTCATGAAAATTCAAAACTATTTTCAAATAAATAGATATGCAATCTTTTGCAGCTTAAGCGTGCATTTAGTCCTACATGTGCCAGGACATAAATGCGATATTACTCCTTCCACTAAAACGTAGGTACACAGTAATATTAGAAAAATTCTGGAATTATTTCAATGAAAAAATGGGAAGAAAAACCTTAATTTTGGGGGGAAAAATACCTAAAGGTACAATAAGTGCTTAATAAAAACAAGTAGCTTTAGAGCTAAGAAAGGGTAGACGTGTAAACCTTTGCTCTCCAGTGAACACTAAAACATGCTAAAAGGCCAGTGGCTTAAAATGGGAAAGAAGGCGGCTAGAACCCCCAGAATAAGATTGATATGATTACAAATTTGGGCAGCTATGGAGGCATGTCAGTTGTTTTCAAGTAAAATAATCAAATGTTAGGAGTAGAAAAGGGAAATGAAAGGAATAATTAAGACTATGATGAAATTCTTATTGGAATAATTAAGACCAATAGTGAGATTTTGCAAAGATGTATCTGGCTATCCAAATTAGTAACATAATGAGGATAGCTAGAACAAGTTCATTTCCTTTCAAAGGTAAAGAATTTTTCTCCTAATGTTTTGGATTAAGTGAGGCCAAAATACAAAATAGAATCAAAATCAGAGCTCACCTGCAGATTAAAGAGATTTTATGTAAAAAAAAAAAAAACTTGGATACAGTTTTTGATTTAGTGAATCTGTGACTGATAATAAACACAATCCAAAAATGTAATACTAAAAATTTATGTAATCAAAATTATATGCTCATTTCTTGACAATTTAAAATGTAACATCTTTAATGGAGACTGATAGTGTAATATCATAACATGGGTGTACTCATTGAGGCCAAAAATCAAGCAGAGATAAAAAGTGTACAAAAAGTTATTCTTACTTGTATTGTTCATAAATCTCCTAAATTCTCTGCCTTATTTTAGTTATAGGAACATTAGCAATAAATACATTTTATTGCTTTAGTTACATGATTTTCAATTCATGATAACATGTTCCATCACTGAAGAGTTAATTTAAATAAAAACTTGAGAACTAGTAATTTTGTCCAAAACAAAGGGAGAATATAATGTTTACAATGGCACTAATCATTTAAATAGTATAATTACGTCTTTCTCTTTTTTAACATTAAAAGAAAATTTTAGTTTAAACATTATGCAACACAATTTAAAAGAAGAGAATTACATTTTTAACAGTACATGAATGTATCCATTATTAATATTTTGCTGTGGTTAATGAAGTAAACACATCAATCTTTTTAACAGAACCCACACCCAACAAACTAAGATATATTTCTAATATATTCTTTACAAATGTATAGTTTAATTTTACATTAATGTGAAATTTAGTTATTTTACATTTGAAAAGTCTAATCTACAATACTAACCTTCAGCTGACAAAATAAGGATTTTAAAAAATATATTTTTATATAAAATTCTTGGAACACTTTACTGCACTGATTTTTTATTTCTATGAGCATTTCCTAGAAGGTACTATTTATATTCATTTTGAAACTAATCATTTCCTATCTTTTAAAAAAAAATTTATTGGAGTATGGTAGATTTATAATGTGTTAGTTTCAGGTGTACAGCAAAGTGAATCAGTTACACATATACATATATCCACTCCTTTTTAGATTCTTTTCCCATATAGGCCATTACAGAGTATTGAGTAGAGCTCCCTGTGCTATACAGTAGGTCCTTATTAATCATTTCCTACCTTCCATTATTACTTAAGTATCTCTTATTTTCTGGAATCTATTGTCTATGATTTTTGTACAGGTTCACTCATCTTTCCTGTCTGCAGAAAATATAAATATTTCTATTGTTCCTATATGGCATAATAGGTTTTGATAGAAAAGTTACCCAAATCGTTTTGTTTCTCATAATAAAAATAAAAAGCCAAATAATAAGTATTTCAATTTAGAAATATTGACTACTTGCTGCTCACACACATTCTATATGGCTTGCTTGCTTGTTTTGCTGTCATTCTTTAACCACAATTTCCAGCTGAGCACAGTTATCTCTCAATTATGGCTGTGAAACACAATGCTGTGTAGAAAAGATATGGGAAGTAAGATTAAAAGCCATTGCTACCTTTGTAGACTGCATGTGTGTATGTGTGCAGTATGTAATGCCATTCAACTCTTAAACAACTTCTACAGAAAGTTGAAATAGAAAATCAATCTTTAGCATTGCCTGCCAATTTTATTACTTTTATCATTTTCAGTAGTGAAGATGGTATAGTGCATCACTGGTTTAAAAACACAAGATCTGAACAACATGAATTTTACTGAAACCCTTAAATTTAAAGCAGCTAAGATGGCTTATAAAATATTTGAAGAAAGTATCTGAACAAACTCTTAGGCTGAATATGAAGAATACGAGGCTTTTTTCTCTATAAATCTGGCCACTCATAAATACTTGATTACCTATACTTAACTAATATATAGATTAGTTAAATTCTGAATAATGTAGGCCTGAGCCAGAAGTAATGATCACTAATTCTATATCTCTTATTAATAGAAGATATGTCCTTATGCAAGCCAGTTAATCTTTTAATTCCAGTTTACATAATAGTCAAATATCTTTGCTAAAATTACAGGGTTTTTGTGAGGATCATATAAGACAGTACACATAAACACACTATGCAGTAGTAAGACATTTTTGTAACTCCAATTATTTTTTAAAAAGAGAGCATACTACTCCCAAGTGCTTGTGTTTTATTTTTCTTAAGAAACACCGAGTATTCTGGCAAAGATGGAAGGTTGAATATCATCTTTGAACACATGTCCTCTCCTATGGCATGAAACCACAAGGCAAAAGAGAAATGGATAGGGTGCAACAAAAACAAAATTTTGGAAGCTGGAAAGCAGATAGATGAATTGTAACTGAGCTAACCAACGTTTAGGACCCCCTTCTCCCCTGTAAAAGTTTCTGAGATTGGCATTTCTACATCCTTCTCAAAGCCGGAATGATCAAACGTCTAACAAAAGTAGAATTTATTGAAAAAAATGTCTTAAAAACAACTATCTCTGAGCAGCTTGGTGACTGCTCGATCCCACCCAAGCAAAGGACTAGAGGTTTTATTCTCTGGGAAGTAAACAAGAGTGCACTGGAGGAAGTGGTGCTACCGGGGCCCATAATGAAACCAGAAGGAAGAGGTTGGAGTCTACAGCCCATGTTGAGACCAGTCAGCATTCTGTGTGTTTTGGTTCTTTGAATTCCTCCAAGAAGATATTTTTAAGCAAAACTGGACTGCTCTAAAGAGACAATAATAATATTAATAATATTAATAACAACAATAATAGTAATAATAGCAGTTAGCACATATAATAGCATGTGCCGAACATTATTCTAAATTATTTATACGTATTAAAATTTTTTAAGTTTTACAAGATTTCTAGTAGGTGGTAGTATTTTTGTCCCCATTCTAAAATTAGAAAACCAAAACACAGAGTGCTTTATAATATGCCTAAATTCATGTGGCCTCTTCCTAGCAAAACCAGGAATCAAACATGGGCAGATTAGCTACCAAGTTCATAGTCTTAATTATTGCACTGTATCAACTGCATCTAAAGGCACATATCATGGATTTCCAACAAAACAACCCACTATATCACCCTAAAGGGAAGCTCATAGTTTTTCACACTTAACTAAGCACCCAGAGCTTGCAGTGAGTCTCTAACTTAAATTATAAAGACCAAAACAAATAAAATGGCATAAATGTCTTCAGAGAGGTAATAGATGCTGCACAAATGCAAAGAAAAAAATGTAAATGGACTCTGTTGAAAGAAAATGCATTCAGAGAACAAATACATATTAAAAATCTGATATCAAAAATGGAAACCTCAAGTGAAATGTAGAATAAAAGAGAATTTAAAACACTGCAATTGGCTTGACCTCTAATTTCAGAATATTTATATTAAATACATGTGGAATTATACTGATATGATACTCTAAGATCTAATGTGTAAGGAGGAAATAAGAAGCCTCAGCTAGTTTTAGTTCTAATAAAATAGAAAATTGTTGAACATTTTCAAGGTAAAATAGACTGTAGGATCTCTAAGGTTAAAATCAATAGATAGAAGCTGTATAAGTTAAAGATTAGGAATAAGAACTCATTTAAGGTCAGTAAGCAGGTATTTAAAATTAATAATCAAATATTTGTATGCTGAGTGTGAAAGTTTATGTAAACTTATTTAGAAATAAGGATATACCAAGTTGCAATGTGAACTAAAGATCGTAGGTGGAAGGTGCAGCATGTTGAAAGAATGACCTGTATACTATGTCCTGCTGACTCTCCTGTTAGACTAAGGTTAGTTTCATTCAGTGAAGTAGCTACTGATCATTGCCAAGGGACGTGATAAAATCGTGGATGGAGACTAAGCTGCTGAGCTAAATGTGCACAGTCTTTGAAAGTCCTCTAGCCACAGGGATACAGAGAAGTGAGGACCTACATAGAACACCAGAACAGACTCAGGAATTGGGACACAGCTTGGCCCTGTGCATCACTGTTGCCAAATTCATTAGGAAAGACATTCCAGAAGAATGTTTTATTTAAGAGGAATACAAAAAATGGAAGTCAGGTAATAAACTAAGCATCAGAAAATATAATTTTCTGTAAGGGAAGAATTGAGATAATGCCAAATTAGGGCATACAAGAGAAACTTCAGATAGAGTATAGCCAAGTTAAAAACAAAAAATTTAATCAGTGAAAAAAAAAAGAATATCTTGTTTCACTCCTTTACTTCACAAATAAGAAAACTAAGGCTACTTGATAAGAAAAAAATATTAGCAGTGAAGGTAGATTTGTAAAGAGTAAAATGCTGATGGGATTTATGACATCATGGTTTTAAAGAAGAATTTTAATTCCATAACAAGACAATAACTTCTTTGGCAAAAATGAAAAACAGTCCTAAGTATTATCATTACAGTTAGGCTGTACATAGTAATATAAAGTCACACAAATAAATCAAGTCTCAGAGATATTGCTTGAAGTGAATATTAAAATCAAAGCACTGTAAAGGAAAAGCATATTTTAAATGTTTGAAATAAAATCGTCTTATTTTCTCACACAACCCACCCTGCTGCTCTAAATACTGGAATAAATTTCTTTCTTTTGTGTGTGTGTGTGTGTGTGTGTCTCATATTAAAGACACTTTTCCTTCTGTGTTACATCAGACAGATTTAGGATGTCAATGTTTAGCAGTGTTTATTTTATCAAAATGCTGAGGCTTGTAAGTTGATTTGGTTTTTGCTACATCAGCACAAAACCAATAAAACTAGTTCATAAGGCACTGTCTTTTTATAATAGCAGTTTTCATGGGCTATGAAACATCAACAGAAGGATAAAAGAAAAAATTCTTGTCAAGAATAAACTTACAAAGAATAAGAAATACAACACTTTTTAAAAATTCACAGATGCCAAAAGATTGTGTGCTTTACAAAGAGCATTCAGTATACTTAAAATATTTAAAACATATAGCTAATGATTCCAAATTTAAGGATACATAGCTTTCATTTCTGATAGAATTCAAAATAAAGTTTGCAAACTGAAATTAACTGGCTCTTTGAAGATCTCCAATATCTAATGGGTTTTAGGCAACATTTTTCCTGAGCATTTTAGAGAGAGATTTTTAGACACAGTAAGATATTGATACAAGGATAGTGCTTTGAAATTTTGTTTCTATCCCATCTAAAATGCTATGAAAGCCAATAAAGTAAGGGCTACTCTTGTACCATTGGAGTAGATCTTTTATTGTAAGCAACAAAGTTTACAAATTCAAAGCCATTTAAAAAAAAACTTTGATTTAAATTCTTTAGGACACAAATGAATTCTTCTCCCCCATTCACTTTGATTGCTGTCAAATACAAATTAAAATTTAGAAACCATCTTGTGTTCATTGGACCTATTTTTATAAACCTGTCAGATACCCTAAAAATGATAAGAAAATATTTGCTAGACCTCTAGAAGTTAATTTAAAATTAACTTTTTAAGTGTGTTCTAGAGGAAAGCTTATTTTCTTGAATAAGAGGGAAAAATCTTTACTATTAATTTTGTTTGAACTATCATAACCACAAAGCATCAACAGTACAAAGAAAATCCAGTACTATTTTGTAATATGTTTTTTATACATAATATTTGAAGCGTTGACTACAACTCAGATTTTAAAAAAAGTTTATCAAGTAGCACAACACCTAAAACATCTTGAAGTAACTTCCTCCCGTTGCGGAGCACAGGCCCTGGACGCGCAGGTTCAGCGGCCATGGCTCACGGCCCCAGCCGCTCTGTGGCATGTGGGATCTTCCCGGACCGGGGCACGAACCCGCGTCCCCTGCATTGGCAGACGGACTCTCAACCACTGCGCCACCAGGGAAGCCCCCAAAGTAACTTTTAAAAAGACTTTATGTTAAGAACCCATTTATTTTTATTTAAAAAATAAACATTCATGAAAAAATATTTTCTCACCTAAACCATAATGTGTGGCAGAATTAGTTGAACTCTGGTGTATGGATGAAAGTGGTGAAATTACTAAAAGAAGAGGCAGTAATTTATGATGATTTTCCATAATTACCAAAGTAAATTTGGTGTCATTGGTACTTACTCAAATCATTCCTTTTCAATAAAGTCCACATTACCAATTTGGTTTCTAATATTAACTTAAATATTTGGTTATATGTGCTATAATAACATTTATTATTCTGTTATGAAAAAGTCGCATGTAGTCATTCCTAATATGTGGTTTGAAAAAGCCCATACCAAGGGAGACCTTGGTAAAGGAGAATTTGGCTGATATTTGCATTTTAATTTTTTATTACAGTAAATAAATTACCAACAATAGTGGAACATATGTGCTAGGTAAGAACAGCTGAGCCCTATCTGGACTCATCTGACCTTGGTCACTAGGAAATTAGAGTTAATTCAGGAAAACAGGACTGAAGCCATATGTGGTTCATATCAAAGGTGGATCTGAGGCTAGTGCAGTGATCTGAAAGCATTTGGTTGTTAGCAAACCTGTCAGTCCTTGGAATAATTCTGGCAGTTTTATCTTGAAGCATCTGCAATCTCTTAAAACAGGATATTTGAAGAGAAAGACAATGAAAGAGAATTGCTCTTCTCATCGTTACGGAGAGCTAATAGAGGAATAAGAGAGAGAATTATGACTGAGCATAATAGGATGGGCAGCAAGTTTAAAGTGATTTGGTGCAGTTAAAGGCAGTTATCCTTTTGAGGCAGTTGAGCCAGGATTTGATAGTTCATTCTGCACTATTCAGAATCCCTACTGATGATTCTTCTGGGTCATTGCCTTTTATTCTTTAAATGAGATATCTTGAAATTTCCTGGTCAAATATTTTCTTTTCTTATAAATAATAGTAATCAGCAATATAGTTTACTATCATTTGGTCCAATTTAAATAAAATTAGGAAACTTGACTTCACTGGGTCAATGGAGGACCTTGAACCACAATTTCTTGGCCATATCTAACAAAATGCTTCCCTAAGAATTTCAAAGAAATGTTATGAGGAATAAATGAGAAAATTCATATAAAGTCACTTCGACAAGGTATAAAGCTCTCTAAAGATATCAGGATTTTATTCTTATTGCAAATTTTATGTGACCAACCAGTGGAGGAACATAGTAACTCTCTACTAGGACTGCAGCATATAACTACTATATTCTTATATCTCTGGCTTTACCTTTAGAATAATTTATAATTTATAGGAACATGGAAACATTCACTTGCTTACCCATTCACTCACTTGTTCTTTCATATTTATTGAGCAACAGCTTGGTGTAAAGGACCATGCCAGGCACTATGCATGTAGAGGTTAGACCAAAACAAAGCATGGCCCCTGTCTTAGCAAAGCTTAATGTCCCATAAATACAGGAAAAGTAAACTAAGAATTATGAAATGGTGTGATAAATGCCTTGACAAGGGACAGATGAGGTGTAACCTACATTGATGAGGGGATGTATGACAGGAAGTCAGAGGAAATAATTCCTTTTCCTTTAGGATTCAAATCAATTACAGTTTTGCTGGGTCTCTCACTCCTTTCTAATTGAAACTCTGAACTATAAATAGGTGTGGGGAAAAAATCCTCAACATTTGAAACTCTTAAAGGAATCATTGTTCTCACTTTCAGCCAGTACCCTTTCCAGGATTTCTAAACTCTTCAGGGAGATGATGCAAACCTCATCAAAATATTTTAAGAATGTTGTTTAGATACATAATGTTTGTACTGCTGTAACCTTATATACGTCAAAATATACACAAAATGGATACTTTGTTTCTAAATAGTAAATAAATGACCTTAGTTGGCCGTAGGGAGGAGAGAGAAACAGTTTTAATCACTTCTCCATCCACTGGCTAAACATGCATACTTAATCATGATAACCATGAATTTAATATGTATAAGGCAATTGCATCAATGATTATATAAATCACTAACCTGAGGTACATTTTTTTCTGGCCACACCATGCGGCTTATGGGATCTTAGTTCCCCCACCAGGGATGGAACCCATGCCTCCCTGCAGTGAAAGCACTGAGTCCTAACCACTGGACTACCAGCGAAGTCCCTGAGGCACGTCTTAAGTAGAAGAGCCACATCTGACCTAGGTGCTTTAACTTGCCATTTTCTCCAGCTCGACTGTACTTCCTTTGCGTATCTGTATGCCTCACTACCTCCTTCTGATCTTTGGTCAAACATCGCCTTTCCAAAGGGACTTCCACTATTCACTCTATTTATAATTCCAATTCCAATGTAACACAGATATGCCTGCTGCTTTATTGTTATCCATAGCACTTAATAACTATGTAGTGTATGACATATTTCCTATTTTTATTTATATATCTGTTCAGTTCCTATCTCCCTTTGCTGTGAGATAAACTGCATGAAGATGGAGAGTTTTGCCTTGTTTTGTTCATCATTATAGCACTTCTACTTAGAATAGTGCCTGGTGTACAGTACGTACCAGTAGCTATTTATTGAATAAATCAGCTTAAAAAATAAATAAATGTATAAATGTGTACAATGGAATTATTTATCTTGTGGTAGAATTTAGAAGACAGGAATATTAGTCTCAGCTCTGGTGTTACGAAGCTAAGTGATATTTCATGAGTAATTTCATATCTCTAGAACTCAGTTTGCTCATCTGCAGAATAAATGGGTTAAACCATATAAATTCTATATCATTCACCAGAGATAGTCTATATAATTTTACATATTTAGAAGAATAGGCACATTTACTTTTTTCATATTCTGTTCATGCCTTAATTTAATAAGGAAAAGAATACCATTGGCCTAGTTTTAAAGCAAAGCATAAAGAAATCCACATCACTGAACTGCATAAATAATTTTCAACCCTATTTCAATGTCAAAGTGTAGCTTTAATGTGTAAACGAAAAATACTAGAATGTATTTCACATTCTACATATCTCAGGGATGGGAAGTAAATTAGCGTCCTCTTTGTTCTTTTCCCACTTTTAGACCATCACTGTCCCACCCCTTTTGGAAAACAAACAAAGGTATAAACCTTTGTTCTGTTAAGACTCATGCCATACAAACTTACTACCTGATTCCTCTTACTACAGTCTTCTATTCATTTTCTGGTTATGGCATCATTCTTAAAAAAACTGTAGTGCCCAAAGGTTGGTTTCTATCAGTGATGAACTAGTAAATGTTTAACAATTTGGCTCTCTGGACTTCCCTGGTGGTGCAATGGTTAAGAATCCGCCTGCCAATGCAGGGGATACGGGTTAGATCCCTGGTCTGGGAAGATCCTACATGCCACGGAGCCCTAGAGCCCGCGAACCACAACTACTGAAGAGCCTGTGCTCTGCAACAAGAGAAGCCACTGCAATGAGAAGCCCACGCACCGCAACAAAGAGTAGCCCCCATTCGCGTCAACTAGAGAAAGCCCGCACGCAGCAACGAAGACCCAACACAGCCAGAAATAAAAATAAATAAATTTATATATTAAAAAAACAGTTCCATTTGGCTCTCTGGAAAAGTGGAAAGGCCAGATTTGTAGCATTTCCTGGTTTTTATGGTTTAAATATTCCCACTCTCACCATTTGAGACTATGGACTTGATACCAAAAAAACTATGAAATTCTTAAAACTATAACTCCTGCAAGTCAATATAAGCCAGCTCCAGTATACCCCTTCTTCTCCTTCCCCCAAAGTCCTGAGTGATTTCTCAGTTATTTGACCATCATTTCCAATCACTTTCTTACTAGCACCTCATTCACCCCAAACCATGGTTGTATATATCAACACCTGAAATATCTTTGCTTCAGAATCAATTATTCAAATATCCTACTCTGTGATTATAACCTCTTTCTTTCCTAGTTTTCTTATTTCATTTCTTTACTGGTTGTAGTTTCCAATCTCACTGGTGTCTCATGCCTGGTAATGACCTACCTTCCAATTCATTTGCTTCCTCTACTTCTTTATATTCCACTTTGTTCAGGTGAGCTTCCACGATCCATAATTTAAAAATCATTCTTGCTAATATCCTAAACTCATTAACCTCTCTCTCTTTTCTTTGGACCACCTAACCTAACAAAAACCTGAGTAAACCCAACTCTTCACTTCCTCTAAGTTTGTATCAAGGCAGCAGAATTGCTGGAGAATCTCATACTATCATTATGAAGAGCAAAGCAAAGTAGATGCTCATCGCTGCCCAGAAAGTATAATACTTCTCTCAATTTCTTCTCTACAATTCCTATTTCAACTTTCTCTCCTTTCCCAAAATTCAAAACCTGTGGATTCATTCACTGTTGGAGGTTGATCATTGCTTCATAGAGACAAATTAAACCGTGTTTGGGAGCTGACTCAAAGACCAAGCCAAAGCCCTTCTCACAGCAAAAATCTTCTTAAATCATAATCTCTCCTCTCTCTTTCTGTTCTGTTACCCTTTCTTCCAAAGGGAATCCTTTATTTTGTGGTTTGTATTCTGCCACATCCTTTTGTCTTTTTCAGGAATATTAACACACTGATTTCTCTCTTATTACTCCTCTTTGATAATATTGTGGCATTCTCAAATCTTTTAGATCTTAACTTCCCTTCATCTAGTTGATATTCCCTCCACCTCTAGTTACCATACTTTCTCTTTCCTCCCCTTTACAACAGAATTCATCAAAGAGTTGTCTTCATTATTTCATTTCTTTATTTTCTACCCAATCCTCTATCCACTCCAGTCTGTTTTCCAGTCACATCCTTTTATTGAAATAAATCTGACTAAATATACCAATGACCTCCATATCTTTAAATATAAGTAGATTTTTTTATTTTTTGTCCTCAGATCACCAGACCACCCTTCAACATGCAATGCCCTTAACCATTCCTGCATTCCTGACACACTCTCCTAACCACTCTCTTCACATCCACTGCTACCCCTTCCAGTTTCTTCTCTACACTAAGCCAGAATGATCGTTCTAAATCTCAAACTTGATCATGTCAACCCACAGTTTATTAACTCTCTTACAAGGCTCCCTGTTACTCTCAAGATGAAAAGATAGTAATAACACAGGCTACAAAGTTCTAACAGGCAAAGCTAGTTGACTACCCATTCTCTCATTATTTTCTAACCTCTTTCTAACAGAATATATATTTCCTATCCTCCTGTTCATAACAAGGTAGTCATGTAACCCAATTATGCCCAATGACATAATAAAAAATGTTAATGGGGCTT
Source organism: Lagenorhynchus albirostris (assembly GCF_949774975.1). Taxonomy (NCBI): domain Eukaryota; kingdom Metazoa; phylum Chordata; class Mammalia; order Artiodactyla; family Delphinidae; genus Lagenorhynchus; species Lagenorhynchus albirostris. The sequence continues at coordinate 55,536,671 of NC_083106.1, forward strand.
CTGATGAACACTTTTTGATAGGGCAGATTCAGTTGGCATGCTCCCAGTAGCTTCCTAGACTAATTCTATGTTCTCAGAGTACACTGTAGCCATCCTTTGCAGTTTTTAAGTATATATTCTATTTAATTATCATTTGGTTAATTTCCATATGCCTCAAGGCTTTTTTTGAGTCACGGTGTCTAGTGTATCTCTACACTTACTACAGGTACTGAAAGAAAGGCACCCAGGGCTTCCTTGGTGGCACAGTGGTTAAGAATCCGCCTGCCAATGCAGGGGACACGGGTTCGAGCTCTGGTCCGGGAAGATCCCACATGCCGCGGAGCAACTAAGCCCGTGCACCACAACTACTGAGCCTGCGCTCTAGAGCCCGCGAGCCACAACTACTGAAGCCTGCACATGTAGAGCCCATGCTCTGCAACGAGAAGCCACCGCAGTGAGAAGCCCACACACTGCAACAAAGAGTAGCCCCCGCCTGCCGCAACTAGAGAAAGCCCCGCTCGCCACAACTAGAGAAATCCCGGGCACAGCAACAAAGACCCAACGCAGCCAAGAATAAATAAAAATAAAATAAATAAATTTATTAAAAAAAAAAGGCACCCAATAAATATTTGAAAGAATGAATACAGTGCATTAATGAAGTGATAGGCAGTTATGAAACACCAGGTTATTATCAAAAATATAATATCACTGAAGAAGCATCCTAAGGAAAAATTCAAGAATACATGTTTATTAATTCTAAAGTATTAACTACACATAAGTAGTTATAGAATAGCTGAAGGAAATATTCAGATCGATCATAAAGATTTATTAAATCTAATCTTCATGCAGGTAAGTTTAAATAATAGGCTAATTATCTCTAACGTTGGAATCCATTAAATGAAGACTCAGATTGATATTGCTATATATATTCTTAACTCTTTTTCTTAAAACTACTCTTAGCTTAGAACTTATTATGTGCAAATGCTATGCTAAGCAATTTAAGAACACAATGTTAATTAAATACTCATATCCCTGTGAGATAGGTTTTGTGATAACCATCACAAAAATGAGAAAAGTGTGATTAGGGTAATTAAACATGTATCCCAAGGCTTAAGGCAGACTCACAACTTATATACTAAAGCAAGTTTCTGTGAGTTATAACAGTAGGCACAATTTTGCTGAAATTGCTTTTCTGTAATTAATTGTTGGTATTATTTAAGGCAGTGATTTAGAGATAAGCCAAAATATACTTTCCAAAATAAGTACTGTAAGATGAAGCAAAATAGATGCAAGACAATAGATTCTGGCTAACAGGTTAAACAATCATAAATTTAAAAGGAAACACCCAAAATACTTATGCAGAACAATAATATATGTAATGAAAAAAAGAACACAACAAAATCCACTACAAATACCAAAAGAAGAAGGAAAAAAGACAGAAATTATATGCATAGTACGATTGAGTTGAATAGTTTTCAAGAACCATCCTTTGAAGTTAACTCCAAAAATGATATTTTTAAGTATGTGTTAAGTGATACCTAAATAAAGCTAAATTTAACCTTAAATTTAAGAGGATGGTAAGAATAGTTTGGGCTTGTCAGTGAGTGTGTGTGAGATATGTTGGCAACCTGTTCAACTCAGGAGTGCAAGAAGAATATTTTAAGCAGCTAGAGGCTAAAATCGATCCAGTTCCAGGCCAGCTTACATGGAACATGACTAAGTATCCAGCATTTACCAGCATGGGGTTTCTTGCAGGCAGGAATGCCAACAATTACATGGTTTATTATTTTACACTGTCGTCCATCAAAGGCAGTGGTGGAAACAACTTGCGTGTATTCTACCCATAACACTTTTGTATTTAACTAAAATTACTTTTGTCAAGCCTTCATTCTTTGTTTTGATACAAAGATCTCTGCTAGAATCTTCTATCTGTACCTTAGAGTGGAAATAGGTCACATGTGGCTATGTCTCTAATTAGTATTCACTTCCTAGCATCCAATAAACATTACAATTTAGAAAAGCATAGATTTTTAGGTTGTCTTTTATGTACTGTCTCGATAATATTGGCAATTAATTTTGCTTCTTCTTTTGTCCAAATTTTTAATTTGGTACCCACCTATTTTTTTTTTTAATAGCTCCCCGTCTCTGAGTTAGAGTTCTATACCTAGGTAGCTACAGGTCTGACTCCATTTTATTCTTGCTTGCAAAAGCTTAAGCTTCAATTTTGTTCAATAGGCTCCATCCCATGCCAGACCTTGCTTTCTCTGCAGACACAATCCCTCAAGAAGAGTAGACCCAGCCAAGCTTTCTATTCCAGTGACCTATGTTGTTTTCCAAATAGGGCCAACCTTGAACTTTATTTGATCACAGTTAATCTATGTAATCTGTGGAACTTTCAACTTCTTTTCCAGAAGGAATGTCCACATTTTTAGAGTGAATGACCTAAGTATAAGGTATAGTAGTACTAAAAAACAAGCAAACAAAAACTCCAAATAAGCTAGGCTTCCAAAGTGTAGTTACAAAAATAAATGTGTGTACATGTATGTGTGTGTTCCTATTTAGTCAGCCAATTTTGTCAAAGTTTTGAACGAGGAAAAGCTACTTAACTGAAAATCTATCTTCCCTCAAATTCATTTAACAAAGTACATAAAGCTCTTTATCAAGTTTTGAAATGTTACCTAGTTAGATGTATGTAAGTGATTTTTCAAATTATAACAAAAAGACCCATTTAAAAGGAAAAGAAAAAGAAAGCTAATTTTAAAAACTAGAGAGGAGAATTGTTCTTGACAATGCCAATGAACTTAAAAAAATCTATGGATTGCTTGGATAAATATCTAACTATACTCATAAAAAACAAGAAAATTTTCTGACATATTTATATGCAGAGAGCTTTTGTCCTTAAATGTGTTGTCACCAGTCTGGCCATACTGTGGTTGAAACAAATAAAGAAAGGTATAGGCTAGTATTTAAAACACAAACTGACTCACACTCACAAAATTAACTTTTAAAATTTTGAATTAATTTTGGATGTAATTGAAGTTTCAAGGCCACTTTAAAAAATTACAACCATAATTCAGCCTTCTTAATGCACAGGCATGGGAGTTCAGCTGTGACTTAAAATGCATGAAATTAGATATGGATGAATTTAGTTAAATAAAAGAAACATCAACGGAAAATATGGTGCAAAATAAAAATAGTAAACCTAACTTAGGAATGTGATTAAGAATACCAATAAATCTCTAAAAAGACAAAACAGTAAAACTTTAGGTCATCACCTTCACTCTCATTAATAGGCATTAAAACTCTATTAAAAACATAAATTAGCAAATTTCTAACTGGAAGCTAATGAATAGCATTAGTTAAATTTGCATTATAAATAATACAGTATAAAAATGATCTGAAGAGAAACTAAAGTTCAGTAAACATAACATAGATGGACTTTTTATTTGTAATATATTTATATGACTATTCACCCTGTGGAGAGTATAATTTTAACCATCTAATCACTAACAGGGAAAGTAAAACTGAAGGACTAGTTTACCTTCAGTATTGATATGTAATGATAATTTGGTACTCACTTTTGCATTTGAGAATTTTATGAAAACAAAGCACTTGTCTACTCTGATACTTAATAGCTGGGAAATTAGTTAACACTAACAATATTAGAAAATACAGTGCAATATTATTTGAATTTTTTCTGTTTAGCCATCTGTCTTTACCAGTCATATTTTCTATCTTGCCTTAGAAAACAAACAAAAAATGTTTTTCATAAAAAGCGTTAGTCTTTTCACTAGAATGAATTTGTTCTATTTTTTACTTCCCATGTGACTGTGACCATGTCCAGAAAGCACATAGCTCTCTATAAAGAGAAAATGAAACAATAACTTCTTGTTATATGAACATTATCTAATCAACACATCTAAATAACTGTTGCACCTTCAAAATAGTCACTTTATTTTAAACTTGCTTGCATTTTTTTAAATTCTTTTTTTAGAATTGCCTTAAGATGTTATACTGTATCTTTTCAAATACACTCATTAATAACAATTTTATAACCTATTAGGGTAAATTTTCTTTTTGAAATAAGCCAAAGTATTTGGAGTAAAACAATGTAAGTGTAAGCCATACACTCATTTTGCTGTTAGTGTTCTGAAAGCAAGGATAGCTATGAAGTAAAAGAGCTGGTTTTCTTGTGCTGTCTGTGTTCTGAAAACAATTCCAAAAGGAAAGCTCTAAGAATTTTTTTTAGCAAATCACAGTATTAAATTTATTTTCTTGAGGTGTTTCCTTTGTGAAATGTTATTCATTTCCTGTATACAACCTACAGTATTTGTACCTAATGTAGTCCTCTTAAGTTAAAGATTTTTTTTCTTTATTGTAAATATTTTTATCTAGCAGAAAAATATTTACATAAAAACTAAATCTGCCTAAAATCTCTTTAACATCCATATGGGTAACATGATGTTAACTTGGATATTTCAGTTGAGGCACCAAGAAAAATTAGACTTAAAGCACAAAGTGTGAAATGGACAACCGTGAGGGCATTTCATAGTATATCTAGAAGCAATTAGATGATTGATCCACAAGGGGATATAAAAAGATCATGAATTAAGCATGAACATTCTGAGGATAATTTAAGAGACAGTTGTGTTCTGCTTATGATTCTCAACACTCTTTTGCCTTGGTTTAGGTGGGAGTATGTGCGGAATGTACCTCATATTCCCAAACTGGTTGATACGGTGACAACTTGAAGAGGTTAATCCAAGTCCCTGCATCGGTTGACACGGAAAACTGGTGCCCTTCACACAGTTAGGAAAGCTAAAGAATAAATGCCTAAAGATGAGAAGTAACTCCATCCATTTTCAAGGTGGCACAGGTGTTTGAAACCTCAGGATAAAATGCAGGGATCTGAGTTAGAATGTTAATCTTTGTTCAAGGGGGCAGTTGCCATGAGAAAAGGTAGTTTACTCTCCAGTTAGCACAAATTCAGCACTTGCTGACGTAGGTGGCACAGCTATTTCACCAGAACCCTGTTGTTGATTCTAATGAAGTTGCAGATGTTGAGGAATGCTGCCTTTGCTGATGGCAAGTTTCTTGTTACAACATCCATCAAAAAGATATTATGTCAAGACAGCATCAAACCAGCTGGTAAAGACAAGTTTTGAGACGGCAGTTTGACTGACTCCAGTCCTAAATTTTGGCTGATGACATCTTTTTGACTTGATAAAACTAAGCAGAACTGCTAGCATAAACAACAAATTTGCCCGAGCAAATGCTACTAACAAAATATCTACTTAAATGAAGCCAAGGCAAATTTTATGTTTTAAAGAGTTGAGGCATTATAGCCAACTGGAAACACCATATCAGACTATTTCTTAAAATCCTTCTATAGGAAGAAAACCCCACAATGTTTGAACATTTATTTCAAACAAAAGGAAATGATATTAGAAATGACTCACAGAATATTTTAAAGTGTTGCTTAGTTACTTTTAGAAAACAAGGTGCATTGTTAGTAAAATAATTCATTAAAATTAAGTTTTCTTTAAAATCTTTCCCAGCAACATTACCATTTTTTAAAATGTTGCTTAAGTTGTCATAAAGCTGTAGTTATTTATTGCACTCAAGTTAAGTAAGCTAATATACAGGCATATGCCTTGGTCTAACTTTTCATGATTTCCAAAGTCTCCTATTTGTAGTAATTTTACCTCAGGAGATTGCATGTACCTATTTAACTAGGCATTTGACATACAAGGATACAATTTTCTGCCTAAAATAATACACAGTGTTCCTGAATGTGTCCATGAAGCCCATATACAACAGACAACAGATAGTTATACAGAAAAAGTTCAGAGAAGTAAAGCCAAGGACAGGGGATAGGTGTAGGCAAAAGGGCAGCCATTAATGCAGTAAAGGTACTAAAGATATCAACGAATTTTTATGTATATGATGTTTTAGGTAGTAATTAAACTGGAACTCGTTACCTTCCATTCAAAGGTTTGGTCAGTCTATAACTTCCCTTTACTGCTGCCACTTGGGGGAAAGAGAAATTTCTCCACAGTGTCTGTTGAAGGCATTCCAAAGAGAGTGACATGTACCCTTATCTTTAAAAATATCACGTTGACCTAAGCATTAGTAAACTAGGAACAGCAATAGTATAGAATTATAGAACTACCATTTCTGGAGATGCACACATCTCTCATATTTAAACAACTGCAAGTGGAGGCCAAATACTCTTAGAATTTATATAAAAGTCCTGCCAGAATTAGCCATTACAATGAAGATACAGTGGGGCACTGTTCAAAATGGGGTGAGTAAAAGTAAGTCCATGGTACTGAACTACATAATTTAAAAAGTGTTTCATTAGCTGGATCTGTTAATTCTTTTTCACTTTTTGTGTTCAGAGAACATGGAAGACACATCTACATGACCATGAAATATCCAAAACAAAAACTAATTAATACGTAGTTAGATATACATTTTTTCAAAATAACCAGTTTGACTAATTTATTTCAATTAATTTAAACGAATAATCCTCAGTGAGGTTAATTTTGAATAATTTGATCTAAGTACTCTTCTGTAACTTACAATAGTAGGGAATTAGTTCTTCTGATATATTTTATTATAACTATGTATATATGTGTATATACACACATGCATGTATATGTTACTTAATATATATAAAATATTATGTATAACACAGTATCCCATGATAATGTATTGTTCTAAAAACTTTTCTCAAAAGTTATGATATGATAAAATGGTTCTAGCTCTACGTGGTTTTACAGTAATTTGTTCTTTTTCAAAATCCTGAAGTACTCACTTTCAATAAGATTCACTACGATTCACCAGGAGTTAACCTTGGATTCATTAGAAAACATAAAATCATTTTTAGAAAAGAGACGTACCTTTAGAAGACATTTTATAGTTGGAAAAGCCAAAAGTAAAACCTTAGATAAGTCATCTAACATTTATATATCCTATGTATTTTATGTTTTAGAGGCAGCACTACTTATAGAATTCAATCCTCCAAACTCCCAGAGTTTATTAGTAATGATAGATCACCACTAACAGATCTCACATGAGTCTTTTTTTTGTTGGTTATCATCTTTGTCTACCTCTTGCTGATTATGTCCATAGAAAACAGTTCTACTCTTCTCAGTCACCAAAACCCATCCTTACTTGTTTTCTGCATCAGATGACCTTGCCTCCAATTTTGCTGAAGCTGTTCATGTCAGTTCCCTCAAATTCCTCATGCTTACCTTGTATATTATCAGAACTATGCCCCCCTGTATTTACACCTCTATGCTGTTGCATGATCATGTGCTCTCCTTCTTCTCCAAGTCTTCATTCCAAAAACTATGCTCTCTCTTCATTGTCTTACCCGTCTCTATCTTTCAAATAACTTCTTCCTATTTGCACACTGAACAGACTAATGGCTTTCTCACTTTCTTTACCCAGTCTCCCTGACATTCGCTCTCTTCTCCCTTACATTATATAAAATTATATTTTCATGGCTCCACCCTTCTAATCCACTTTAAGGTGCTCTTTTTTTTTTTTTTTTCTGCCTTCTAACATTTGATTTCTCTAAAGTTCTGCCATTGCTTTTTCTCCCAACTTCACGTTTGGTGAAAACTTTAAGAATATGAATAATAATTATATATATATTTTAACCGGTACGCGGGCCTCTCACTGTTGTGGCCTCTCCTGTTGCGGAGCACAGGCTCTGGACGCGCAGGCTCAGCGGCCATGGCTCACCAGCCCAGCCACTCCGTGGCACGTGGGATCTTCCCAGGCCGGGGCACGAACCCGTGTCCCCTGCATCGGCAGGCGGTCTCTCAACCACTGCACCACCAGGGAAGCCCCAATAATAATATATTAATGGCATGCTTTTCTCATCTAAGGCTCTCTGGGTAAGCAACAAAACACGTCTAATTATTTAACATTGCCGTTCACTTGTGATTCCAGCCTCTTAAACTTGAACCAGCTCAGAGTGAATGAAACTTCCTCCCCAAGAAAATTTTGTTTTCCCAACTTACGTTCATGTGCATGGTATTATCTCATTCTACTTTCTTCCCTCACTATCACCTAGAATCAAAATTGTGCACTCCATATATTTTAATACAATTCAATGTTTAAAGTATAATAAGAATGCTTTATGTAAATTCTCTCATGCTATTTTCTGTGAGAAAAACAATAAATATGTGGTACAAGTTCTTCCTCCTGTAGCTTAGATTCTAAGAGGAGGGTCAAAAGAATACAGATTTTGATGATGGAAAGTAGATAATTAAAGCCACAAAGTGAAGGTGGCAAGAAAGAATATTCTAATAGACTACGAACTCCATTTCTAAATGTCTTTGTCATTTACCATTCCCTTATCTATTCTTCAAACGTTATTTTATTTCAGGGCCTTATTACTTCTCATTCAAACTCACACTATGAATTCTTAAATTGATCTATTTTCCTCCAATCTCTCTCCTTTTCAATTACCTTTTAAAATATAATTTTTGAACACTTCACTCTGCCCCAAACAGTTAAGATTATGAATTTCTACAAACGCCCTCATAGGCTGTAACCACACTTCATGGAGTGTTACCTTTAAGGAAACTTCCATATTCAAATCGGCATGTAGGTTTTACTAGGACCAATTGTCTTAAAAGCCAGAAATAAGCTTTGTTCACATTTGTATCATGCACAGCACCCAAGGTAGCATTTTATACATAATAGGGACTCAGCAAATATTCATTGATTTCCACAGAATTTAGATACTATAGTATTTTCAAATGATTGAAAAGACTCCTATAAATTTTTCCAAAATTAATACTAATTATTTTCCTTTAAAATGACATAAAAAACATATATTTATTATTTTTATCAAAAATGTGTTGCAGGAACATGAAGATAATTTTAATAATGATAGTGATAATAATGATGTACTATCAAGTGATAATATATAATTATTTACAGTTATAGTAGAACTTGCACATACATAACTCAATTGATCTTCCCAAACGTTGTTCTATTAAACATATTATGGAAAAGAATCACGAGTCTTAGAGGAGTCAAGGGACTTAATAAAGGTCATTAGTTTAATGAGAATTGATGCTGAGTTTAGATGCCTTGCTATTTGTTCCCAAATCAAATAGTCGTTCTACCGAAATCTCCTAATTAATTCTACCAAAGAATAATAGAAGATAGAGTCCTATTTTCCTGGACTTGCTCAATAATTCAATCTCCAACATAAATAATTTTTTGAAGATTTGTTTTATTCCTTATGACACAATTCTACGGGACACAAATATTTCTAATATTACACAAAATATTTACTTAGCAGAAATCTTGGTTATGGGCTAAATTGTGTCCCGTCAAAATTGATATGTTGAAATCCTAACCCACAGTACCTCAAATTGTGACTCTATTGGGGATAGGAGTCTTTAGACAGGTGATGAATTTAAATGAGGCATCAAAGTGGGCCCTAATCCAATCTGACTGGTGTCCTTATAAGAAGAGGAAATCTGGACACAGGAAGAGACACAAGGGTGCACAGGTGCCAAGGGAACACCAAGTGAACACACAAAGAGAAGGTATCCAAGAAGAAAGACTTCAGAAGAAACCAGCTCTACTAGCATCTTGATCTTGAACTTCAGCCTCCAGAACCGTGAGAAAATTAATTTCTGTTGTTTTAGCCACCCACTCTGTGATATATTGATAGCCCTAGCAAACTAATAAAGTTGGGTAAGATGTAAGAGATTTTAATTTACTGTATCTGAAGCTTTAGTTAAAGATAGTTTACTGGGCAAAGTGTTATGCTTTAGCATTCTAAACAATGGTCCAGTGGAAAAATTAATGTACCAGGGAAGTGTCTATTATATCAATGATAAAGCTTATTTATCTGAAAAGTTTGGGTCAATGAAGAGATTTACGCCTTTAAATTATGCATAGGACTGAGTAAACCCTCTATCGTTATTCCTGGCTCCGATATATACTTATACATAGAGCTGGAGCTCAGTGATTGGCTTCTGGCATTTCCTTGTTTAAATTTTATAACAGCAATAAAATTATATGATGAATTTATAAATGATGCCATCCTAAATATATAGCAAAAAACAGACATACTACAATTTATAGATTGTTTACTAATCTTTCATTTCAAGATCAGCATTCTAATGAACTTCTTTCACATAGTTATATACAGGGGATATGTGTAAGATTACATATGTGCATTATGTATGTGTATATATATAGTCATATTCTAGAGTAAATTATAGGCCATTAACTATATATATACAGTTTATATATATATATATAAAATGTTTCTATCTCAGTCAATACAAACCTAATTATCAAAATTCATAAGTAATAAAATGTGTACAAAAAGGACATGAGAACTTACTAGTTCCTGATAAGAAAGTGGATAAACAGAAGCTGTTGAAAATGTGCACCTCCCCACGTAAGTTAAAAAGAGATTATTGATGCCATAAACTAATATTAACATTATGATAAACCCCTGGAGACACAAAAATAATTGAGTTCTGTTGTGGAGAGAAAAACTTGCATCTGAGAAAAGGGGATGGTAGTGTTAATCAACATAGGGTGGGAGACCTTTATACATAAATCCCTTTCCCTCCTTCATATTGGATGTATTATAACCCACTCTATAATGATTCTAAATAGGAGAAATAACAAGAGCTGAGCCCTTGTAGTGGGAGATGGAGAAAAACAAGTGGCACCAAAGGGCCATGGAATGAAGATGTGCAACAGGTACAGACTATGTTTTCATCCCTGGGAATTGAGTTGCTTCTGATTATCTTCTCATTCATTATATGGGATTAGAAGTTACAACTTTGAAATGTGGATCTTAAAAATAAGCAGGCCTTCACGGTAGATATAGGAAGAGTCTCAGAAGGGATGGTCCACTGTGGCAGGGAGAGGTTGATGAACAATTAAGATCAGATTGCAAAGGCAGTAGACTTGTCCAGGGCCCTACCTCACCTCTCCCTAACCTCCTAAAGACTCCACAAAGGGTATGAGCCAGAGACTAGCCTTTCTCTCCTCCCCTCAGTTTCTTATCACAACTTGAGGCAGATAATGTTTCCAGAAGAATATAAACTTACAGAAAAAAATAACTGATAAAAAGGGAATATAAAATGCTATAGGGCTTCCCTGGTGGCGCAGTGGTTGAGAATCTGCCTACCGATGCAGGAGACACGGGTTTGAGCCCTGGTCTGGGAAGATCCCACATGCCACGGAGCAACTAGGCCCGTGAGCCACAACTACTGAGCCCGCGCGTCTGGAGCCTGTGCTCCACAACAAGAGAGGCTGCAACAGTGAGAGGCCCGCGCACCGCGATGAAGAGTGGCCCCCGCTTGCCGCAACTAGAGAAAGCCCTTGCACAGAAATGAAGACCCAACACAGACAAAAAATAAATTAATTTAAAAAAAAAAAAAAGCTTAAAAAAAATACTATAAAAGATAACACACTGAACAAGAGACAGCAAAATAAAGAGAATTAATGGAACAGATACATTAAAGAAAACAAAATAAGGTTATAATTAAATAAATAATTGATGATCTGCAAAAAGCAAAGGAATATTGACCAAATAAAAAGCAAATATAAAAAAGAAAAGTGGAGATACTAGGTAATAAAATACGATATTGAAATAATGAATAAAATAAATCTATAGCTACAACTAAAGAATGCTTCCATGATTAGAACTCATTTAGAACAGTTGGCTGAACTAAATAAAGGGGGGCAGGAAATAAGGGAAACAAAAATAAAATTTTAATTCCTAGTTAGTAAGACAATACAGTAAGTCAGATTAATAGAGCTTTTAGAATGCTAAGGAGGATAAAATTTTAAAAATCTACTTCTAGTTACACTGTAGAAAGTTTTAAAAACTTCCAAAAAGGAAATCAAATCAATCCAAAGGAATAGCTACTTTATGGGTCTTCACAACAGCAACGTTAGATATGAAAAGCCAAAGGAGTAATAATGCTAAATAGTTGACAGAAAAAAATTAGAATCTAAAAATTTTTACCCAGCAAATTAGCATATAAATGCAATGACAAAACAGTTTTAGGTGTACAAGAACATTCTTTGCCAACATACTTGAAGAAAGAAGAATTCAGTGGAGAAATTTAGAAATATTGTAATCTAAACGAAAATGAAAATAAAATGTATCAAAATTTATTGGTTAGAGATAAAGCAGTAGCAATACACATACATATATCAGAAAAGAAGAAAAAAAAAGATTCAAATCAATTACTTCAATTTCCACCCTAAGGACTAGAAAAAGGAGAGTCAATGAAACCAACAGTAAGCAGAGAAAGGAAATAATACAGATGAGAGTGGAAAACAGTGAACTAGAAAACAGAAGCACAATAGAGAAAATCAATGAGATTAAAATCCAGCTCATTCTAAAAGTCAATAAAATTTTTAAGCTTGAAGCCAGACTGATCAGGAACAAAAGAAAGATGAAAAAAATTAACAGCATCAGGAATGAGAGAACTGACACTACTACAGATTTTACAGATATAAAAAGAAATAATAATTAAGCAATATTATGAACTTTATATAAGTTCAACATAGATGAAATGGACAAATTTCTTGAAAGGCAAAAACTACCAAAGCTCACTAAAAATAAATTAGACAACTTGAGTAAATCTGTATCTATGAAAAAATAAAATCTGTCATTAAAATCTTTCCCACATGGGCTTCCCTGGTGGCGCAGTGGTTGAGAGTCCGCCTGCTGATGCAGGGGACACGGGTTCGTGCCCTGGTCCGGGAGGATCCCACATGCCCCGGAGCGGCTGGGCCCGTGATCCATGGCCGCTGAGCCTGTGCGTCCGGAGCCTGTGCTCCGCGGTGGGAGAGGCCACAGCAGTGAGAGGCCCGCGTACCGCAAAAAAAAAAAAAAAAAAAAAAAAACTTTCCCACAAAGAAAACTCTACGCGTAAGTGACTTCACTAGTAAGTTCTACCATACATTTAAGATAACACTAATACCAATTCTAAATATACTCTTCCAGAAAATTGAAGATGTTATATTCCTAACTTATTCTATGAGGTCATCGTTACAGTGATACCAAAACCCAGAAAAGATATGAGAAGAAAGCTGTAGACCAGTATCCCTCATGAACATACATGCTAAATTTCTTCAAAGAATTTTAGCAAATGTAATCCAACAATGTACAAAAAGGATAAAACATAAAGAGCAAGCAGGGTTTAGCCCAAGAATGGATGGTTGCCTTCACATTAGGAAAAAAAAAAATAGCATTCACCATATACACATATAATCATCTCAAAAGATACAAAAAATTACTTGGGAAAATCCAACTTCCATTTCTAATTTGAAAAATAAAATTTTAGTAAACTAGGAAAAAAGAGAAATTCCTCAACCTGATAAAAGTCTTTAACAAAACCCTGAAGTTAATATCTCACTTAATGGAAGGCTGAATGTTTCCCCTAAGTTCACAAATAGGAAAAATATACCAGCTCTCACTACTCCTAGTCAACATTTTAGTGGAGATTCCAGCCAATGCACTAAGGAAAAAACAACAACGATATATTATACACATCTAGATTGGAAAGGAAGTAAGGCTCTTTTTCATAGACTACATGATTATCTATGTAGAAAATTATATGGAATCTGGAAAAGTTATACTGGAACTAATAAGTGAGTTTAGCAAAGGTCTCAGGATACAGGAACACTATAAAATAATTGGGTTTCTATATGCTAACAATGCAAATATAAATTTTTAAAAATACCATTTACAACAGTATCAAAATTACAAAATACTTAGGGATAAGTTTGACAAACTTTATGTAAGACCTAGACAGTGAAACTAAAAAAGACTGCTGAGAGAAATTAAATAAAACATTAATATATGGAGAAATACACTGTATTTATCAAAAGTCTCAAATTTTTAAGACATCAATTCTTCATCCCCCTCCCCTAAAGAAAGGACCTATAGATTCACTTGCAATCCCAAGAAAATTTATATTAGGTATTTTTGTAGAATTTCTGACACTCACGTAGAACTATAAAGACCTATAATAGTCAAAATAGTTTTGAAAAATAACAAAGTTGGAGGATTTATACTACTTGACTTGAACTTATTATAAAACTACAGTGATCAAGAGAGTGTAGCACTGGCATAGACAATAGATGGAACAGGGTGAAGAGTACAGAAAAAGAGTCAACTTATATGGTCAACTGATTTTTAGGCTAGATACCAAGGAAATTCAGTGAAAAAAGGGTCATAGTTTTTTTTTTTCAATAAATGGTCATGAAATAATTGAATATCCATGTGCAAAAAGAAAAAAAAAAAACTTTGATCTGTACATTACACCATGTACAAAAATGACCTCAAAATGAATCAGAGATCTAATTTTAAACCTAACCCTATAAAACTCCTAGAAGAAAACATAATAGGAAAAATGAGTGACCATAAATTTGGCAAAAATTTAAAGTATACCAAAAACAAATATATTAAAGAAAAAAAAATATAAGTCAGACTTCACTAAAATTAAACACTTCTGCTATTTGAGCCCTACTTACAAGCGGATAAAAAGTCAAGTCATGGGATTAAAAAAAAACATCATGGATGATTCTCAAAATAATTATGTAGAATTAAAAAAAGAAAGACTAAAAAGGGTACATAATCTCAATCACATTTATATATAATTCTAGAAAATGCAAACTAATCTGTATTGAAAGAAAGCGGATCAATGGTTGCCTGGAGTTAGGGATGGTGTTGAGGAGAGGTGGGGAGAACAGGTTGCCAAAAGATACAAGGACACTTTTGGGGGAGATAAACAAATTCACTGTCTTGATTGTGGTAACGACTCATGGCTGTAGTCATATGTCAAAATACCAAATTTACATTTTAAACACATGCAGTTTGTTGTATGTCAATCTTAGCTCCATAAAGTGAAAATAAAGCAGATTTTTTTCAGTTCTTTGGCAGTCTTATTTCAAGGTATATATTTCATAATAAACTTCAACAGAAGGTTAATTTTTTAAAAGAAGGGAGAAAAGGAATTATTCACCCTATCAAATATTAATATATGCAACTAATATATATTAGTGAATTTAAGTTGGGAGAAATAGACCAAAAGATCAATGGAATATAATTAAGACTTCAGAGATAGATCCATATAGATGATATATAAACGATAGAAGAGATAGATAGATACACAGATAGATAGATAGATAGAGACAAACACTTTGATACATGATGTAACTGGTACTACAAATCAGTCAGGAAAGAATGAACAATGTGTGAAGGTGATTACTGAAGAATAGTTTGTGATAGCAGAAAGTTGTAGACAATGTAGATTCTATGACTAGCAGATGGATAAATAATATGTGATGGATACATACTATAACATTTTATAAAAATTAGAAACAATTAACAATAATCATGTTGAGTGAAAAGAACAAAGTAATAGGTATAAATTTAAAACATAAAATTTAAAACATATTAAAAAATTTAATGATACATATTAAATACCACCATATATCCTTAAAGGATATACACATAGTTAAAGATATACATTATATACGTTAGAGTGGCTGGTTATGAGAAGAATAGAAAAGAAGTGGGGCTTGGGGCTCAATGGAACTGAGAGGATAACAAAATAAAATTAAAAGAATATTTTTAAAACATTAAAATAAAGTGGGGGTCTTGCACAGACTAATAGTTGTATAACTGAGGAATGAGATCAATCCAACTTATGCTTCTAAATAAGAGAAACAAAACCAAACTGGATTATTTCTTACTAATTGTTTAGTATAGTTTCCCTCTAGATTCTTCCTTTTTCTACAGATAAGAGAATGGAACTAATAATTTTAGCAAGTTACAAACATTTCTGTAAAATAGTATGAAAAAGAAAGCACAGCTGACTCTGCTTAGTTATGTTTTAAAGTTCAAATATGAACAGACAAATATATCTGAAAATAATGTTTTTAGTGGAGTTAAATCCAGGGCTTAAAACAATTCAAGTATTTGAAAGATTGGGAAATTCTACCATTGGCAACTCTCATCAAAATAGGCCAGTGGTGGAGGAAACTGGGTTTCTAAATAATGATTCAACGCAGCAAATCCATGAGCAAGCCTTAGTGAGTAAGTGTAAGGGGCACAGATCTGTGGGGGGAGCATATCCAAGCAACAAAACAAAACTAAAGCCAGCTAAAGAAGTCTATCCCGGGACTTCCCTGGTGGTCCAGTGGTTAAGAGTCTGCCTTCCAATGCAGGGGGTGCGGGTTCGATCCCTGGTTGGGGAACTAGGATCCCACATGCCACGGGGCAACTAAGCCTGTGCGCTCTACAGCCCACGCGCCACAACCAGAGAGCCTGTGGGACGTAACCACTGAGCCTGTGCATTCTGAAGCCTGCGCGCCACAGCTAGAAAGAAGCCTGTGCACCGCAGCGAAGGATCCTGCACGCCACAATGAAGATTCCTTGTGCTACAACTAAGACCTAACACAGCCAAATAAATAAGCAAATAAATATTAAGAAGTCTATCCCTCTGTGTCTGCTTTCTGAAGCAAGGACATTCTGATGAGAACATAAGCAGATGCAAATTACAATGCCTAATCTTCAGCAATAATAACCTCTTTCTTGTCACTGGTGAGGCTCCATTTTATATTGGAAATTATGAAAAATAACACTGTCAAGTTAACACCTAAAGCAAATGAAAATAGCTTTGTGCATATCCTGCATATGTAGATTTTCCTGGTGAAAGATTTTAGTGGAAACAATTTCTTGACACTTTTTGGCTATATACAAAACAGGGAATAACTGGACCATGTTTATCAAATACAATAGAAAAGAAATACACCTGATTGTAATAGTTGTAAAAGATTATTTTTCAGCATTTGAAATATCCTGCCTTACCCACTCTGTTGTCAAGCATTTTCCCTCAAACTATAGTGGCCTCTTCTGATAGAAAATCTAATGTAATAAAGATCAGAGAATAAGATCAAAATAGTAAAATAATTTTTGCCAAACTTCTCATTGACTCTATTATACTAGGTTTTAGAAATGGACCTCAGCACAGTGAGAAATTTAGAACAACTTAAGAACTCAGCTAATCAAGGAATACTATGGTATTATATGGCAGAATTTCCCATAACAGTTGAAGGAAACAAAGCTGAAAAAAAATTTGCTCAAATAGCTTACTATAGATTTTCACCCTGGTCAAATTCAGCGATGTTACATGGACCCTATAGTTCGTATATTCTCTTGAAATATCTCCAGCTTTAACATACTACAAACTTATCTAAATACATGTATAAATTTTAAGCCAAAATAATTGGGATAATAAAATAATAGTTATGCTAGTGTCTTGCTTTAAAACAAACTTATTTAAATGATTTCATGAATAGACAGGTCCGTAGATTCTTTATTCTTGTCCTGTGCTTTCCATTATAGGATTTTCAGAAGCAATTTTCTCTAAGTCCTTTGGAAGGGTTGTGTGTCCTTTCCACACACACACACACACACACAAACACACACACATACTCCTTTCACATCTCACATATATATTATATGCATACTCTGGGCTAGATAAATTTGAACAAACATCAACCTTTGTCAAATTTTTTCACATTTGGAAATAGATTTCTAAATGACTTATTTTGAAAGGATATTGAGCAACATTAAAGCAGTCTAGTATTTTCTGTAGAATAGTAACAATAATTAAACCTTTCTAAACAAAATAGCTCTTTGAAATTGGACAAAAAAGCCAAGATTATTGTCAAGAGTTCATTTCTGAAGAGAAATATGTGAACTACAAAAGAAAATAAGCATCTGTCATAATACACCCAGTTTTCACACCACCAGTTTAAAATTAGATCGAAGAAAATTTGAAAAATATTAGTTTAGTAGTCAATTATTAATTTATATAGGGGACACAGACTCATGCCCATTTTGACTTGTGTCCTTCTAGTCGGACTTCTATTCTGCTTAATCAGAAAGAACCTCTCTTATTTCACTCAATCTGACTCAGTTGTTACAAAGGAAGAATTGACTCAAATTCCTCATTTCATCTGCTGGCTGGTATGTCAAACTTGACTAGTTTGGATCTATCATGGATCCATTTTCATATATTGTAACATCTTAAAATTGTTTAGACAACATTTAGAGCTTGTTATAGACAATTCAGTAGTTTTCAAATAATAAATAAGCCAATAATAATCTATGTCAAAGTAGTTATAAATATTTATATGACAAGTTCTGTACCCTGTAAGTCATTTAAAAGAAAAGATTTTTATATCATTAACAGTCATAAGCTAATATTATCCGATCAACATTGACATGAAAATAACAGTCTATTTCCGATTTTTTTATTTCTTACTGTGAGCTATAGTTATGGTAACCTTATAATTTATTGACACTATTGAGAGTGAAAGAAGGCACAATTAATGATCAACTTAGGAAACCAGTTATTAGGTGAAACTTTCCTGGAAAAATTGGGGCATATGTTCATCCTAGTTGTAATGGAAAAAGATGAAGGATTCATGGTCAGGAGTCCTGGATTCCATTACTAGTTCTTCATCTATTAGGGGAGAAATCTTGGGCAAACATCTTTATCATAAAATTTCCCCTATATAACTTAGAATATTTTTTCCTGCTGTGTCTTATTTTCTAGAGTACTATGAAGATTTAATACATATTGAGTCCTTTCTATCTTCCAAAAAAACAAAAAAATGTATTTAAAACATTAGTTCATTTTTACCATAATTTTGCATAATCCTGGGACAATAGAAAATGAATCATTATTATTTTTTGAAAACTGCAGATATGCATGAAGTAGAGTAAGACATCTTTTCAGCCTTTATGAGTTATTTCATCTAATAAACACTACTATGTAAAACATTATGCATTAAAAATTCAAAAGCACATAATTGAGGCTAGAAATGGTACTAAAGATCCTATCATGTGGGAAGCTCAAAAAGTGGATGCTGTACCTGAGATCAGTGAGAGGTTAGGAATAACTATGGGCAGAAAGCCCAACAGAGGCCACAATAATCAGGATGCTTAAGTGAACTAATTAGTGGCATTGCGAATGTGGAGAATGGAACATCAGCTTATTAGAATAAAACAATAAATATATATATATTATAGCTAATATGATTCAAGCACATGCCAGTATCAATAAATTCAATTACATATATTTTCAAGGGAAACTATCACCTATAGATAGACAAATATGTCTGCATTTCTAAAGGAAAAGAACCAGGAATTGTGAAAGTTATTTCAGCACAGAACTATGGTATTAACCCTTAAGTAGCTATTTGCATAAGTACTATTTTATTCTAGATACCCCAAACTGCCCAAATTTATGGCTACTTATTAGAGCTCTCTTTAATTATAAAGGCTGTGAAGCACAGACCATATATATTTTATAATCCTGGAGCCCTCTCTACTCCTTGAAAGATACCTTACAAATAAGCTTTAAATAAACAGCTGGATTAAACAATAGTAAATATATTTGAAAAGAAGTCCTGAGAAAAATAGAAAACACCTCAGCAAGAGAATTCACAAATAACTATTTGTATTATATACAACAAAACTCTGTGTTCCTGTTTCTGTTTCCTTCCTCCTTCTCCTCTTTTCCCTTGTCCTCCTTGTTTTTAAATGTAGAGTGTGAATTGTTTGATGGAGTCGATGGGGTTAGGGAAAGTACTTAATTGCTTCTCTCACACTCAGCATTTGTCAAAAAGGAATTTAGTGAGCTCTGAGGATTCAATTTACGGAAATATTTTTAAAGCCTTATAAATATGAAAAGTACCTACATTTAATTACGGAAAGTATCTTATATCTTTAAAATTATATATGCACACATATATACATAATGATCATCTGTAATATAAAATGATATCTAAATTATGTGTGTTAAATAAAACTTGCACACATTTTAAATCCTTTTTATAAAGAAGATACCTTAATCATCCAAAGTAGTAAAATTCCCTCAGTAAAAGCAACTTTTATAATTTCATTTAATCTTTAGAATATTCCATCTCTTTTCCTGTTGATAAAAAAGTTTAGTTTGCCTGGATAGTTCAAACTGGAGTACTTCTCTTAAAAAGCTCTGCTGAGAAGTCATTAAAACTTGCCCACTGTGCTTCCGCAAACTGAATCTGATTTTGTGACCTTTATGTCTCACTTTAAAAATGTCTGAAATCACTAGCTTGGTTTTTCTTTTTGCCTTTACCAAAGGCAGAGCTGCTTTTGACCCTCACCCACATAGAGTATGATTAATGCCAAAGTGGAACTGCATTAAGCATTTGCTTTGATGGGCTCATTATCTTTCCTTTTTTGCTGTTTTTCTTTGAGTCCTTTCTGATATGTATGAATGCTCTGGAAATTGACCAGAGGCTTATGGTGATCTTATGCCCCCCTAAATAGGCTTTTATCTATGCCATTTCAAATGCTCCAGCAATATTAGAATGTATCATCCTTTTACTTTGAGAACATAGAGCAATCTATTTATTCAAAAAAATCAAATAATAAGGAAGAGACTAATCTGAGGTCATGTAACTGTGTCTTTCCTTGGGAACAACATCATGAATCTCTGTGGAAAAGCTATTTATGGCTGATTTCTGAACCCAGCTGATCTGCTCCCTTGTATCTATTTCCTAATTAACATAAAAATTAACACTATTGATTACGAGGACATGTGCACAAAAATGAGAAATTTTCCATTATTGCAAATAATGTATGAATATTCTATACAGTAATCCAACTCTAAATGACTTCACTGCAAAAAAACAAAAAAATTCTACCATTTCTACAAGTTCAAAAGCAGTATAATTTCTATTAATAAATGTAAAATTATATGTTTATATATATGTATCCTCTTTTTCTTCATTATATACTTGGTGTATATCATGTGCATAAATATTCCCAGAAATTAGATTACAATATTGATTAGCTAAACTAATCTGACTCTCTCATACATGATATAACTTGGCATTGCTTATTCCCTATGTGCATATTGATATAATTATTAAAGAAGCATGAGGAGAACATAGAGGTTTTAAGGTCAGTTATAAACTATGTTTACAGAGCCTTTTCTATTACTTCCAGCAATAGTGACAGAATCAGACACACAGTATTTAGTTTTATTATCACTAATCCAGGTGTCAAAGTATCATTATGAATATGAAAACATTTTTTAGGTTTCTATTTCACAGAGAATTGACTTGACATTGAATAGAGCACCACAAATAATTAGGGGGACATTTGCTATAATTTTCTGAATCTCCTTGAATTTTTCATTGGTCCATAAAATAAATATATTATCCCTTTAAGTATTATATTTTACTTTGCTAATATAGAAACTGGGCTCACAAGCAGCTACCTATCAAAGTCCTCTAACACTATCATGAAGTGCTTCATATTTTTTTTCAATATTTTTACCCTTTATAAAACAAAATAGCAATGAGTAGCAAGCTGTAGGAAACCACAGTAAATAAGATTTGGGGCTTTGGAGTCAAATACCCCAGCTTCACACTACTTGCTTGTCATTGGGCAAGTTACTAAACTTCTCCAAGCTTCAGTTCCCTCCTCTATGAAATGGGAATGAAGAACTAAAGAAGATATGTTATGTGTAAAGTATTTTGCATGGTGCCTGGCCCATGGGAAACATTCAGGAAAGAGAAAATTAATAACAATTAATAATCACTGACTATTGAGACTCTATCACCAGTGGCTAAGGTGGGACTCCACAGAAAGGAAGAATGCAGTCAAAAATTGTTATATTTGACAATATTATTCTAGCGTGCATCAACAAGAGCAGTTCATGGAATGGTTTACACTTTAGTATATGCATCTTACACCTGTAGGATCTTTCAATGAAACATTTTATTGTACATACATAGAGTTACTTATTTTTTATTTATTATTTACTCAACATAGGGCATTTAGTATGCACATTTACCATTAAAATGAAGGGGCACAGTATTTTAAAACTTTCCATTTTACAATTTATTCCCTAAGGTAGATGTAGAAAAGAATTAAGAAGTTAATCACAGTGAAACATGTGTCCCCACAATGACCCCATTAATTTATTATTTGTTTATGTCTACCTGTCATTTTTCAATATTCACTTACTTAGCTTGGGCCTGAAGAAAAGAAAATTGTTTCCCAAATAAGATACTAAGACACCATTGAAAAATTGGAGTAGATTTAAAAATCCTCTCTTTGACTGTTATTTACTCAAATTAGAATAAGACTTTTGAAGGAATTTCTGTTCATAAAGCCATCTGAAATGACATGCTTACATTTTCATATCATGTTCTGACTCTGCATGTGCTAATCTTCCATTTCCTCTCTCAGAGGTATTCAGACTTCAGAGTGTGTTTAGAATCACTTGTCGTTAGTTACAATGATCAAACTCATTGATTATTTTCAGAGAACATGAAATATTAAGTGGAAATTTGAGTTAGAAAAAGGAACAAAAATATAGTATATAGTAGTTTGAACTGGTGGCTGTGAAGTAAGGCCTGAGTTCAAATCTTCACTCTGGAACTTTATCTCTGTATTTTCATCAAGTCCTTAAATTCTATAAACTTTAATTTCCTTACTTTTATATGTGGATAATAGGAGTGCCCAGATCATAGCCTGGTTGTAATAATTATATGAAATAAATCATGAAAAGTGCCTGTCATCATATATATCCAGTATATAGTGAATACTCACTAGATAATAGCTCACCATATTATCAGTGTGGCAGAAATAAATTATTCCTACAAATAAGAGGCAATTCATATGTTGGTGACCCCATACAACTAAAAATATTGCAATTACTTAATGTATTATCCATACTGAAATGATAGGTAATAGTTTCCTGTTGCATAGAACAAATAGAGAGTAGAACAAATATCTATATATTTAGGAGACTGTTCCTGGAAGATGCCTTATTTCTTTGAATCAATCTCACATTTCCTCTAATGGCTTAAGAGGAGTCATGAAGCATAATCTAATATTGTATTAAAGACTGTCTGTTGTAATCACATTTTTAGTAAATGTCTGCTTCTACAATCTAATACTATGAAAATATCCAAGATAGCAAAAGTACTTTAAAAAAAATCATAGTTTCCACTAAGGAAATAAGGACACTAAAATGTATTGTGTATCAGTGAGGAGCTTAACCCTCTGCTAAGTGTGTTTTATGAACTTCCAGGTATAAAGAACCTTGCAAGGTAGAATTTCTGAGCCCCATGATGTATTGAGGAAACTGAGGTTCAGGTGAAATAATTTTTTCCAGGTAGGATAAGTGAGAAAAAAAGGCTTGTGAGTTCTTATGAAATAAAAAATTACTTACTTAACATAATTGAATTTTCTTAGTTGGACAAAACCATTGCTAATCCCAAATTTATTAGCTAACTAATTTTTCCAACTCACAATTCATTTGCTTTCTTCTCCCAAATGAATTGACTATAATGTAGATAACACACTCAAAGACTAACCTAATTAATAAATGTCTTTGATAAAGTAAGAATCTGAAAACATCAAAATCACTGTGAAGTATTCATGTACAAAAAGTGTGAGGTGTGTAACAGAGGGGTGTGTCCTTTGTCTGCAAGGACATCCAAAAATAATTAACAAGCTCCTTAAGGTTCTTTTATAAAAATATACAAATTCAACATACTTTTACTTAAAAATTGGGGCTGAAAAAATGCATGGCATTTATGGAGTTCAGTATCTGATTTTATTGACATTTAAGACCCAGATTACAGATTTATAGATGTAAATTAAATTTCTCTTCAGATCATCAGCAATGTATTAGCATAGATTTTAAGTAAAGTTTAAGATCCATTCTTTTCAAGTCAATTGGTTAGATCTATAACATGCATTAGCTATATATTCTAGGTGCTGACAAGAATTAACTCATTATAACCCTATGAAGTGGGTACTTTTATTACGCCCCAGTTACAGAGCATTAAGTAGCTCAATTCAAATTTAGACAGTGGAACCCCAGTACCTATATTCTTTGCCATTACACTGTTTTGTGATCTCTTTGGCAATCTGCAGTTTCAATCTGCAATCTCTCATAGTGCAGATTAGAGTTAAAAATAACTCCAAACATATTGTCTAATACAAATTATTATAATACTGTATATATCTCACTGGTGAAATACTACATACTACAGATTCAGATGTTAGAATACTAATAAGAGAAATTATCTCAAAATTCAGTTTTTAGTCACACGGTTAGTTAGCCCCTCATTATTGATGGTGTGAAGCAATATACAAGGTCATTATGATTAAGTTTTATAAATCATCTACAAAATATAAACACACACATGTACACATATACACATAGACCTAACACTGGCATAAACCCTGAGCTTATGAGTTCCCACAGCACTGAGTTATTTGAAGCAGTAGATGAAGGAGAAAGAAGGCAGTTATATGATCTGATAAAACAGATAGAAAAGAGAATATGTTCTTTAAATAGTTTCCAAGGTAACTGGTTATGGACTTACATTTATAAATAGGGGTACAGAGAATTTTAAATCCAAAAAGAAAAGGGAATTAATGCTACCATTTCACAGAAATGAATGCAAATCAAATGAGAGATTAAGCCTGTAGAAAACAGAAAAAAGAAATGACAGAAAAAGTATTTATGTTGACTATATATGGTCAAGATTATATACTTTGTAAATCTATACTGATTGGAATTTAGAAAAATGAAGATTTTAAAATGTAAATCTATAAGTATAATTTGATCAATATAAATATATTCATGTAATTAAATACAACTGTATACATAATTACTTATAAATTTTATTATGCTAATAATTAATATACATCTAATTAATTATAATACAGGAAGCTAATGGTGTTTAACACAAATTCATTAATACGATTTAGCACATACTTAATTAACCCCTTATGTCTTATACTGAGTATCATACACCTAATAGGAATTTAACAAGCAATTACATTTTCATTACATTTATACACAAGGTAAACTTACTATTAAAAATGGTCAAAGATCCATCTGCATTAGGCTTAAAATTTCAATGTGACAGAAGTTACTAAAGCAAAATTATGTGATTTATGGAATTAATAAAGGATTACGACCTATCTGTTTTTATTTTGTTTGCTTACTATTAGAATTTCATTTGCTATGATTCTAAAGAGTCAACCTAAAATGCAACCACTCTGAATGTAGCCATACATGTCTTCACCAATGTCTTATATAAAAGTGTTCCCAAAAATTAGTATAGAGTAAGTAACAATATAACTCCCACGCAGTGATATGCAGACTACAGTTGTTAAACTGAAAATGACTTCTACCTTTTTTTTCATATATGTAATAGATTTTTTTTTTACAGATTCACTTATTCAACCAACGAGTGTTGGCACTGTTTCAAGCATGAATTATAATAGAATGATTCTCTGCTAATGGCCTGGTGCAATATCGTAATCAGGTCTAAAAGTAATACTCTTCCACAGCTTCACCATGTCATGCAGGGAAGTGAAGTACTAATGCATCATAACAAGATAGAAAATACAGGCATATATGTTCAAGCATGCCTAACAGATAAAGCAAATAAACCTCCAAATCTTTCATCATGACATTTAAAACACTTTTATCTCTTTATGACTATCAAGGCTAGTGTGATGACAAGACAGCTGTCAAGTTCAAACGATGCAGAAAATATGAAAACTGACGAATGTGTGGTTAGTTCAGGTAAAGTATCCAGTCAAACCACACCAACACATCCACCAGTTGTTAAGTCACTTCTCATTTTGAGTATGAGGCATAACTCACACACATACACTAAAATATAATGAACGTAAAATTAAAAGAATAATTTAAGGGTACATCTCCATCATTATAAATTCTGAGTTCTGTATTCCTTTGTCACTTGATGAAATAAAAAAATAAGTTTTCATTTTTTGAATTCATATTTGTAGCCCACTAAAATAAAAAGATCATATTTATGAGTGCTCTGAAAAAGAATCAAAGGGCATTTAAATCCTATCAAAAGTGCATTTAGTTCAATTTAATTGCTGATTTGCAAGAGATTGAAATCCAGACATTGAGATAAAAGTGCATAAATTCATATTCAAATGTAGTTCCTCATAGTATAAAACGCATGTGGCATGAACTTTGTAAGACACATTTTTCTCAATAGCATGAGTATAAAATGTGCAATAGGTTTTATATTACATCTTTTCACTTTTGGACAGAAAGTATATGATGTAATTATATAATGTGGGCAAAAATATTACATATATCACACACTTTGATATAAATTAAGTTCCAAACATATGTGCACCTTAGCATTGTCTTTCATTTTCCATTCTATTTCATTACCATTTTCTTTTTTCCCCCCTCTTCCACACTCTTCTATTACAACAGATGCTCTCTGCATCCATCCTAAGAACTTCCTTTCAAGGCCAACCCGGCTATCACTTCACATTCACATTTTTTGCCATCCAGTGATTACCTTTTGGCTTCTTTTATTAAGGGATAAGAATATTATGCATATTTATAGTCCTGGTGTTTGGCTAATGGAGATGAGCCTTATTTATTGACCACATCTGGTTCACTGAATGTAGCTAATATACGTGTTTTCAGAATAAGATCCAAAACATGCACAAACATATCAGAAGGCAATGAATCTCCAAAAACCGTGGAAGACTTCATACTCTCTGTTCAGAGAAGATGCAAAAAGCCAGAACGTTGACTGAGAGAGATGTGGAACTACTTCTCTAGACAGCTGGAAGGAGTTAGGACTTTATCATGTTACTGGGCCTGAAATATCTAAGAAGCATGGTGGCTTTTAAGATAAATGTTTCATTATAATGAATGAACAAAGGTTCTTCTAACAATGTAACAATGTCTAATCTGGAATACAGCAAAGAAGCCGTCCTTCAGAACAAAATACTGGATGACATGGCATCTCAAATTCACTTCATACCTACACTTCTGATTGTCCAGGACTGGCACAATTGACTTCATTTGCTTATTTTCTGACTAGTCACCGAGTCTGGTGATCTCTAATTCACAGCAATACATTTTCCATAATATTCTATGAAGTCCTTGGATTTAATAGTGACTTCTCTAGTGTTTCTGAAGAGGAAGACAGGGTGTGGAGAAGGTGGCAACCATGGGACAATGAAGAGCTCAACTTTCATACATTTTCTCCATTGGAGAGCTATGTGTGTTACTTTATTTGAAAAAAGTATGTTGTTTCTTTAAAGAAAAAAACAGATGCTTTAAAACCACTGCTCTAAAAATGTAGTTTAATTTCACTATTGGGGTCTGATTTATGGATCATCTTCTGGAAAATAATCTTATGAAAAGACCCTTTTTTGCTTCCATAACTAATTCTCCTTGAATTGATTCCGAAATGGAGCAGGCTTTGATCAAATCTCATTCATAGAAGATGCTGTTAAAAGTGAAAATCTGTATGTGTGTGCATGTGTTTGATGTGTATTCGTATGTATAAACCACAAATATATCTGTGATCCTACTAGGGTAATTTTTTCAGTTTAATTCTTTCTAAATAACTGCTGAATAGTATTTCAAAACTGGAAGTATCCTTGAAGATTCACTGAAGCCCAAAGAAAATAAATGAATCTGGGTTCCAATGTTCCAGTCAAGGGGAAAGCTATTAAAGATACATTTTGTGGAGGATAATTCTTTTTTGGCCAGGTACTATCCCACACACAAGAATGGGGAGTTTAGCATCCCTTATCTTCTGTGTTAGGATGCAGCCAAAAAGTAAATCTCATTCCATACATTTCCAGATAACTTTTCTACTGGGAATGGTAAACTCTCCAGTTTAACGTTAACAGATTATCATTTAAAATTGAACATGAGCCAAAGCTCTGTGTTCCCAGTTCTGTTCTTTACCCATTACATAAACACCTATCGAATTAATAACTTGAAACAAATATTTGAGACTTTTTGGTAATTTTATCCATTTGATATTTGAATATTAAACATAATTTATGAAAGGTTACCTCATGTAGCTGTACCACACATAGAACATAAGATTTTTTTTAAAAGATCAGCTTTGTTCTGTCTGTGAAAATATTTAATTTGCTTTTATTTTGTTCAAAACAAATGATATAAGGTGTCCATGTTATGGACAGCAGTATGGCAAACATGCTTTCCAAATTCTCAAAAATTATGGTTATTTTCAAGCTCATGTTCCAAAAATAAAACCAGGATAGGATTTCAAGAATTCGAAACCTAAGATTTAAAAAAATCAACAAACTTAGTTTAAGGAATTGTAAATAATTGTAAATAATAGTAAATAATCACTAAATATTCCTAAAACAGCATTATTCAAACACAACGTATTCTCTTTGCAATTGATAGGAAATTGTAGGGCACTTTCAGGTAGGAAAAGTTTTTAGTTTGTTTTGGCTCTACTTCATATGAAATGAAAGAGTGATTTCAAGTAAATTTCTCACCAAGCAAAATATTTTGATCATTAACCAAACAATTACATTAATATACAAGATAGTAATAATTTAAGCCAATGTGTTGTATAATATTGGAAATCCAATAATATTTTGACAGGACACTTATTAGTGCAAAAGTGTGTTTATCAATAGAGAGAAACTCTAGGTTTATGGTTGCACTAAAGGTTTTTTGTGGATGTTCTAAAAGACAATGACAAGAAAATGACAATTAGAGACACAGCAGCAGTTCACACTGAGCTGTCTACCCAAGACTGATGCAGCAGGCTTGAAATTTAAATACTTAATGTACAAAAATAACCATGATTTTCTATAGTTAACCTAATTTTGATCTGAGTTTGAGTTTCCTATGATAGTGGGATATGCAAGAAATTTGGGAGGATGAAGAGAAAACCAACCAAAAGACAACTACTTATTAAGCTTGCCAAGTTTACTCTGTTCCAGGTTAAAACCATGACTTTCGTGTATATATTAAACCAATTAAAAGTTCAAGTTTTCTGTTTGAGGATGGCCATTTATTGCCCAAATGGAACAGTTTTGAGAACGAAGAGTGGGTGCTAAAATAATTAAAAGGACTAAATTGATTTAAACAGGTGAAAATCAGGACTATCCTAGGAAAACTGGATATTTGGACTCTTATCTTTTAGAGGTGTTTCTCTCCTTTCAAGGGAACTTCCCTCTCCCTTCTTTTTTCCAAATCCAGCATCTAAGTGAAGAAGGAAGCAGATTTAGCTTTATCCTTTAGCTTATCTTCCTTCACATTTAGAGTAAATGGATGATTATTCAGCCCACCACCCAGATTAAAACTGAACAATTTAATGATCATATATGTATGGTAGAGTGACCATAAATGCAAACTTCATGGTGTTGAAGCTTAACTCCACACATTTCATTTTTACAAAAAAAAAATATTTCTGAAGAAACCATTCAGAAAACAGTCATTAGAGAAAGACACAGATGAATGACATGAAAGTTATTTCTCTGCTAAGAGGAAGAGACTAGGCCCAAGTTATATGAATAGTCAAGGCTAAGGATTAAAAAGACCACCAACAAATTCTCTTTGTTGAACTTTGATGACAAATTAATATAAATGAATATACATAACCACCAAAAATTCAAAGATTCCCAGCTTCTTTTGTCCTTTCAATTTGGCTTGATAAAGTGGATGTGAAAATACACTGCCTGGCAGAGACTAAGAATTCAATACATGTTTGCTTTCATATTTTCTATATTTCTTTCCTTCCATCTATCCATCACCTAAGCAACCACCCAGCTATCCTCCTATAACTTCGATCCCTACCTCAGTCTCATTAACCATACAACTCTGTTTTTCATCTGCTCACCTAAGAAAATTAAGGCCATCTAAGTGAATTCTATTTTCTCATTTTCATTTCAAACTACTTTTTAACCTCCACTTTTCTTCTCTGTCCATTTCATCTCAGAGGAAGAAGAAAGTATTTTCTTTTCCATTGTTCTTTCTTTGAAATTTTTCAAGGTGTTGTTCAAATGATAACTCCTCTGTAAATTTACTCCCATATCCCTCCTTTCCTGACTTTCCATGTTAGAATGAACCACAATTTCTTTGAATTCCTAAAGAACTCTGAGTGTATTGTCATTATAGTAACAATTTTTTCCTCATAGTATGGTAATCTATAGGGCTGACACCTCTACTAAATGGTAAAATCTTTTAAGTCAAGGATCATTTACCACTTTAAATTGACTATTCGTGTCTAATAGACTTTGAGCATTAGAGATGCTCAGTTGACGATTTTTGAGCTGAATGATGTTGATGACGTAGACAATGCACCGTATGACCTTCTAACCTTCTGTATGAGTGTCTGGGCTAGTCTTTCTCAGGTATCTAAGATGTTAAACTTTAGTGAATCTGTTGTATAGTGAGTACTTTTCTTAGATTAATTCACAAGTTAAGAAATATATAAGGATTTTCTGGTAAAGATGGTATTATAAAAAGAGAAAATCTTAAGTCCATGATGCTAAGAAAAAATAAATATATTAATTAACTTGAAACAAAATAAAACAAAACAAAGTAGAAAGGTTGATGGAATAATGGCACCAGACTGCTTGAATCTGCATCAGGAATCAGGCAGAGATGGCTGAGAATTCAGCTCATGTTGTAAATGGAACACATGTGTTCCAGGCAAGGTGGAAAATTGGAGCCTGGCTTACTGTTTGGCATGATAGATTAAGGTGGAATTCTATTGCCTAGGGGCATGATTTATAAAAAGCTGCTTGACTAGGGACCCAGGAAGATGTAGAGACAACTGACTGACCAGGAACTAGGCCAAGTTGCCTGTTCTGAAAAAACTGAAAGGGTCATGATTTATTTGCTGCTTCTAATCTTCTACTTTTTCAAAGACAATTTTATTTATTATATGATCTGTGTTATATACTGAATATTTATGTACCTCCAAAATTCATATGTTGAAACCCTAACCCCCAATGTGATGGCATTTGGAGGTAAGGTCTTTGGGAGGTAATTAGGTTTCTATGAAGTCATGAGGGTGGTGAGGCCCCCGTGACAAGATTAGCGCCCTTATAAGAAGAGGAAGACACACAGAGCTCTCTTTCTTTTTCTTCTCTACGTGAGGACATAGCAAGAAGGCAGCCCCCTGCACGTGGTTTTTAAAAGACCTTGAGTAAGTCATGCTACTGCTCTTATATTTCTTCTCAGCTCTTCAGATTCTTCTGCCACTAACATAAGAAACTACTTTGGAAATATATCAATACCAATCTCCAGTTCTACTTAGGGACCACTAAGATACTACTTCACTCAGAAAGAAATTTCCCTTTTCTTCAGACTCACGAAAAGCAGTTGGAGAGGTGTGAACAATAGTAGAACATTCTTCATTCTGCTGAAAATAATCATTTGTGAAGTTGTCTTAAAAAGTTTCAAAAGGCATTTGCCCTTTTTGACAATCTCAGAAGCTATGTGCATTGGGGAGGGTATGAGAGTTAATGGGAAGTGGAGGGGAATTGTAGACTGCATGAAAAATACCAAGCTTGGGGCTGCCTCAGTTCCTTATCTTGTATTTCCTCCTGCCTGACATGTTTGCGCACCTCACCAGCACCTTTTCAAAAAATGTTAAATGTCACTTATTCAAAGAAACCCCTCTGACAACAAAAACAAATCTCGATCTCCAGTTATATGCTTTTCTGACAAGTGGCAGTTTTCCTCTCTGGAAATCACCATAGCTTTAATTGGTCATTATTTGTGAAGTAACTTGCTTGTCTCTCTCCTCTGCTCCTGGCTGCAGCAGGACAGAGACTAAGTACTCACTACAGCACCTGATGCTTAGGAGAGATTCATTGAGTATTTACTGAGTGAATAAGGGGAAGGCAAAATATTCAGGGGCTTAAGATACAGAGAATATCTAACTTAAAAAAAAACGAGTATACTTTTTAGGGTTCCCCTGTCACCAAAGTGAAGTGGGAGCCCACATGCTAGAAGTAAGAACCAGTTTCACCAGAACATGTTA
This sequence comes from Lagenorhynchus albirostris, assembly GCF_949774975.1. Taxonomy (NCBI): domain Eukaryota; kingdom Metazoa; phylum Chordata; class Mammalia; order Artiodactyla; family Delphinidae; genus Lagenorhynchus; species Lagenorhynchus albirostris. Next base: position 55,568,609 of record NC_083106.1, read on the forward strand.
CCAAGGCAGAACCCTTGCGTGCAGTATAAACACATCCTTCCCTCAGCAGTCAAATGTGAGTCCTGGAAAATCTTATCTCCATCAAGAGGGATGAAGAGAGAGCCACTTCTTGCACACCGCTTCTTATACTCCAATACTCGCAAGTCTTCCAGTAAGCCCTCTGGCACTCAGCAAATGCCTCTCTGTGCTCCACCTCTTCTATGAACATCCTGCTTACCTTCTAGCTTTAACAGATATCTAGTTCTCTCCTAAAGATGATGCTTCCCCTATAGTCCTCTCCAGTGGTAGCTTTTTCTTTCCCCCAACAGATCTTGTGCCACTGAGTTGAGCTGAGGCTCTCTTTTCCTATCATTTCTCTTTCCATCCCATTTTCTTTTATTACTCCATAAATTGCTTCATGCTTTAAAATTTCACATCATCAGATCATCTCATCCTCTCTGTCTTGGTGCTGCCTTTTACTCACCCTCACTTTTCACAGAGTTGGGCTCCTTGTTCAGAACCACGCTCCCTTATATTTTTCCTGTCTCATAGTTGATAATTCCCACACCCTGTCCTCAAAGTCCTTGAACCTATTTTTTCCTGCCACTTGGCCACTCTCTCTCCCATAGTCATACCATAAACTTTGTGATTACTAAAAATTGCAATACTTCCATAATCAGATTTCTGAATTCTACCCTCGGATCACTACTTCTAATTTCTCCAACAATCTTTCAACCCTAACACTTTCTTTACTGTGTTTGATAGCCTTTGATAGCCTCTCTTTCCTCCTTACCCAGCTTAAATTCCCTGCTCAATTGTAAAAATCACTCTCTATTCAGAGATCACAGTTCCCTTACCTTTCTTACTTCCATCTTTGGCTAAACCACAACCCAGCTTGTATCTAGCTTTCCATCTAACTTCTTGCACCCATGCAGCTGAACAGGGTGAATTGTAGAGAAAATTTCACAACCACAAGGGCAAATCTCATTTTAAATTAATATCTAAAACCTCAGGTTAATCTTACCTACTGCTATTCACCTACTTACATCTGCATCAATCCATTCTGCCTTCCCTTCCTTTACTGGCTCCTAAAGGTCAGTCACTCCATTTGCTCTAGACCTCATCCTCTTTCACTTACTCAAGGACATTATTTCAAAAGTTTTTCCCACTTATACATCATCTTTCCCTTCCTACTGAACTATTTCCATCAGCATACACATGATATTTGTCCCGTTTGAAAACAAAATATAACAAAACTATTCTATTTATCTCTACTATGACAATAAGTTACAAAATGTTATGCCAATGAGTCATATTAACACAATACAACTTATGTTTGTGACCTTACTGAAATTTGGCTATCCAGCTGTGGTGGGTTCCCAGTCATATGTGTCTTTATCTTAACCCCTACCCACCATTATTTGAGGAAATATGAAAGTGTCCTTGTTATTTCCAACCAACATAACCTTACCAAAAAATGACAGTTCTTTCTGTGCTGGCTACTGATTATCTTCTTAGTCATTCATTTCTCAAACTTTCTGTTCTCAATCTATTGATATTCTAACTCTGGATGACAGAAATTGGGAGAAATGTGGAGACTGTAGAAGGAAGAGCTTACATGGAAACAAGAACTGTGAGAAGGAGGGTGGGAGCTTTCTGCTGGATTTGACTGATAGTTAATGATGAGGTCTCTCATCCTTTGATTACCTGTGATCAAAGAACATTTGTAATCCAGACATTTTACTGATACAACATTTAAAATAAAAATATATCAAAAGACTTTTCAAATAGTGGTAGTTCAGTGTCAACAGAATAAATTTGAATTTAAATGTCACTTTACTAAAAAATATAATTCCCATGTGGCCATCAGGAAGAGTAAAATTCTATTCACAGTAACTGAATTTGGGAGATTATAACTCTTTGAATTTGGGAGAGTATTCCTGTTTGTTTGTTTACTGTGCAACATCTGTTTACGTGACTACTGGATGCAACTAATTGGTTGACAATATGATATGTTTTCCAGAATTGACCATGAGAAATGAGATGTTGTGACTCATGATTAATATAACATATAGAAGTAGGAACAAAATAGCACTTGAGAAATAGCCATAGTTACACCATTAAGGAGTATAAGAAACTAGAGAAGAGGAAAGATTTAGAGTCAACAGCTAATACTGCAAAAAAATTGTCATTTATTTGCTAATAGTAAATAAATACAGTTTTCTAATGAATAAAAAACTGATCATTAGCAAATGATTCTAAATGTTATGCACATACTTTCCATTCAAGTGAACTAATTATTAATATTTATGCCCAACTGGCATAGTTTAATTCAACTACTCTTTCATAATGTTTTAAAAGTATCAGCAATAGTACCAGAAAAAAAATGATGGAAATTGTCTTTTATATTCTAACTTCTTTCTGTCAGAAACTGCCAGATTGCTTCAAATATATGCCATAAAGATATCGAAGACATAATGAGCTTAAAGAGAGCAATATTCAAAGAGAAAAAGTAAGATGAGTGTAAGTATCCAACAGCTGTCAATCAGAATTAAATACCATGTGGTTACTATCTAAGTGTCAAAAAAAGGACAACTCAACAGCAATATATAATTCTATACTTAGTCACCTTGTAACAACTACCTTATTTTTTAAGATCTAGGTAATATATGGCAGAGATGTGGGCATACTATTCTTAAACTCTTCATAATTAGGAGTGGAAATGTGCTATCAAGTACATACATCAACCATCAGTTCTCTCAGTAAGAGACCATCCCCCCTTCTTGAAACACCTGTGATGTATGTATGTGTAGAATTTCAGCCCATCAGATTTGATCCTTAACATGCTGACATCTAAGCCAAACTCTGCATGAAATAAGAAGCTAACTAGTAACTAAGCTTATGCACTTAAGTCTTGGAGTATATAAATATTTGGGACTCAGAAAAACCTTACGTCTGCAGGAATGCGATGGTCATGATTTTTTAAAATATGTTTACATCCAGAGAGGAATTACAACCATTTTCTTCCACAAGCAACCAAATGCATTGCTGCATTTAACTCAGAAGAATAACTCCGTCTAAGCCATTTCAAGTATATTTATCATCTAAAAAGTTCTTCTCCTATTTAGCTCACACTATAAGACTTTATAAATTCCTGTCTCTTCATTACAGTCACTACCTAATGCCTCGTCACTCCTTCACTCATTTAAGACACTATCACCTATGCCACAGTGTTCTCCATTCTAATTCTTGATATGATACTGGCAATTTTATGTCCATATGGACAACTGGGTAAAGGCCTAACTTCTTTATCTTCTGCAAAAATCTTTTCTACTCCTCCACAGCAACCTCCATTCCTTTAGTAAGTCATTCTACTGCACAACTACAAACTCTCATCCTTCTTGCTTATCTACTCAGTTTATTCCACTGCACTTTTTTTTTTTTGCGGGGGGGGGGACGTGCTGACCACCAGCCTTTCTTTTCTCATCCTATGCTCCCTCTATCTTCTAACGTCACTTACCTCCATTCCAAATTCAGATTCCACAGACCATTTCTAAACCACTCTTTTTTTTTTTTACATCTTTACTGGAGTATAATTGCTTTACAATGGTGTGTTAGTTTCTGCTTTATAACAAAGTGAATCAGCTATACATATACATATATCCCCACATCTCCTCCCTCTTGCGTCTCCCTCCCACCCTCCCTATTCCACCCCTCTAGGTGGTCACAAAGCATCTAGCTGATCTCCCTGTGCTACGCCTCTGCTTCCCACTAGCTATCTATTTTACATTTGGTAGTGAACCACTCTTTTTTTAAGAGGAGCCTAAACTCCTCTGATTCATCATCATTCATTCTGTGGGGAACGCTGACTGATACAGTTTCTATAGCACCTTCTACCTTTTATTTAGCATTCAACATATATCTAATTAGGTCTTTAGTATTTGTCTTCTCTACAGAATTACAGACTCCAGGAGGGCAGGATATAGCTCTCTTATTAATCAGTATCCCTAGAATCTAGCACATTTTCTAGCACATATAGTATATGCTCAAAAATCGTTTATTGAAATAAAAAAAGTAAGGAATTTTGCATGTCTCATTTTAATTCTTTGTAATACTCCTTGGTATCACTTACATTTTAGAAAATGCATTTATTATGTAAAATCCTTTACAAAAAGGCAAGTTTGCTGAATTTCCCTAGACACAAGTAATCAAAGTTACATAGTACAGAATCAATTACTAAAAATAACTTACAGAATTTGAGTTAGTATAATTTAATATAGTATCTTGATTGTTAATTAAAAAACACTATGATTCACATAATTTAGTGCATCTAAAAGTATATTTCCTCATCCTCTAATATATTACTAGTGACCATTGCAGCACTTCAAGACTTCTCAAAGCCTTTGATATGTCGACATTCACTATGACTCACTGCACTGAGAGGTGCTACACAATGCAGTATTTCTCACACTTACTTGACCACCATAAAGCTTTTGGTTCACACAGTGTCCTAAGGAATGATGGTCTAAAGACTTGCTTTGAGTAATTATTGATGATTTAGAACCCACTCGGGAATGATTTTATATATGCCAGTATTCTTATATATCACATTTCTGATCCTTTAAAAGTATTATTTAATGCAAATAATCTTATAATTGGAAAACATGTATAAGATGAGACAAAAATAGGACATATCTTGAGTTGTACAAAGATTTTGAAAAATCTTAGTGATTCTAAATTTCTGAAGAAAAGTCAACAAAGAAGTTTTTCCAGATAGTAGGAGTCTTTCTGAATATATATCTTTCATTGCAAAAAGATCCCTATGTTGTTAGATTTTTTTGTTTACTGAGATTGAACATTTACTCTATTATGCATATTTGCAACTATAAGCATAAGTGTATTTAAAAGTAGGTGTCACCTATTAAAGAGTTCTGGTTTCAAAATTTATCATTCATAAACATCACTTGGAGTGTTTGCTAAAAATGGAAGCTTCTCAATCCAATGACAGAGTTTCTGATTCAGTAAACTGGGGGAAAGGCCCAGATTTTTAACTTTTTAATAAACTTCCAGGTGACTTTTTGTCTTGGAGGAAACTTTTATTATGCCCTAAGAAAGGGATTATAAACAAAGAGGTACTATTATAACTTAAAATCTCTCTCTTTCCATTCTCAAACCAAGCGTTTGCTGGCCAAACCCTTTTTTTTGCTGTTTACCATTACTTTAATTTATATTTCACTTGGGCTTATATAAGATACTCTTATTAAATTTTCACCTGCAAAGGCTATATTCTGGATTACATATTATGCACTAAGACCAAATATAACCTATAGACAAAGAAAAGAAATAATTCTATTAGAGGGCAAAACTTACATTATCTTTTTGGAAATGATTCTTTATGTCATTGAAGTGACCATATTCTCCACAATAGTTTTTAAACACTATTTCAGTACTACTCCTTGCTGTGTCTCCTGTTAAGGAAGCTCTTGACTTCTACCTTCAGAGGGTATTAATATATTATAGCATCTCTTAAAATTAAAAAAAGCACTGTTCTGATGAGCTTACAGAAATAAGTGTTTATATAAACTATTTCCAAATACTCAGAAAACAGTAAACAGAATTTCTAATGCATGAATTGTGAAAATCTCTAAAAGACGCTTTTCAAAGGCCATTTTCAATAAAAATCCAAATCAGACTTTTTAAATAATTATTATTCAAAGAAAAAAAGGTTATATGACTCTATATAAATTATCAATGTGGTATAATATACAAGGGCATATCTCATTTTTATAAGACTGAGGTTTGATTTCTCATGAAAAATATATTTAATCTGAATTTATTGTTATTATACCGGTTTACTAATCAAATAAACTAAATTTACTCCTATATAAATTTTAATATTATGAAAAGATATAATTTTTAAAATAAATTGAATCATGATTCTCTCAAACTTTTTATATAAATAATAATTGTGTTCTGTAGTGTGTCAAACAAAATTTCCAAGATATTTAGGTAACTTAAACCTCAGATTAATATTAAACTGAGTTAGTTAATAGATAATTATTGAATAAATAATTTATTTCTAAGATAAAATAGTGAAACATTGAATACATATAATATTAACTAAGCATTATTTTCTCTGATATAAACATAGCCACTCCAGCTTTCTTCTGCCTCCAAGAGACATTTTAAGCAATTATTAATAGGTATGTACTTATTGCCATTTTGTTCATTGTTCACTGGCTGCTTTTGTAGCTCCTCTGTTTCTTTCTTCTTCTCTTGCTCAAGAGAAGATTGGATACACTAATCCTCCTCAATCTCTTCCAAAAAATGGAAGAGGAGGGAACTCTTCTAAATTCATTTTATGAGGCTAGCATTACCCTGATATCAAAACCAGACAAGAACACTACAAGAAAGGAAAACTACAGCCCAATATTCCTGATGAATGAAGATGTAAACATCTTCAACAAAATATTAGCAAAGTGATTTCAACAATTAAAAGGGTCATAGTATTGGAAGTCCTAATCAGGGAGATTAGGTAAGAACAAGAAATAAAAGGCATTTAAATTGAAAAGGAAGAAGTAAAACTGTCACTATTTGCAGATAACATGATATTATAAGTAGAAAACCCTAAAGACTCCATAAAAAAAACTGACAGAACAAATAAACATCAGTAAAGTTGCAGGGTACAAAATGAATACACAAAAGTCTGTTGTGTTTCTGTACACTAATAATGAACTATCAGAAGAAAAATAAAGAAAATAATTCCATTTATAATTTCATCAAAAATACCTAAGAATAAATTAATCAATGGGGCAAAGACGTGTAGATTGAAAACTACAAGACATTAACGAAAGAAACTGAAGAATATACAAATAATTGGGAAAATATTCATGCTCATGGATTGGAAGAATCAGTGTTGTTAAAATGTCCATGCTACAGATCTACAGATACAATGCAAATCCCTATCAAAATTCCAATGGCATTTTTCAAACGACACACACACCAAGACTTTACACTAATTATTAACAACCCTGTAGGGGTAGATGTTATTTTGTAGAAAACTGATAGTGATGCAAACAATTCTTGTCCATTTGTATATGTTAGAGATAAAATTGATTTACAACCTATAGAATAGGTAACTCCACACGTATTTTATTAAACTATAAGAAATTTCACATCTATTAGCAAATTCATGTTTGTACTCCCAATTGCTTCAAATTCTCCTTTGAATGAGTCTTAACAATAAAATCTTTGATACATGTTCATTTATATTCTCATAAGAATCACGTTTTTAACTTAAAAATTTTTCTTTAGCACCCCCAATAGTTGAGAAAGTGTCTATGTACCCCCAGGTATAAACTTACCCAAATTTAAAGACTGATGACATAAAAGAGTCATTTTTCAACAGTGCTTCACTATACCCTATGACAATAGCTTTCAATCTTTGTACGTTCTTCAGAATCACTGGCAGATTAAAAAATGAACAAATAAAAAACTGTTTTGGCTTTACTCTTAGAGATTTTGTTAGTGATTTTAAGGGATACCTGGGCTGAGAACTTCATTCTAGCATCATCTTTGACCACAGCTGAGAGCAAGTGGAGAGGAGATGGGCCTGTCAAGTACTAGTCCTTCTCCCGTGCTGCAACCCAAACTGCTCTGCTTTTAGGAGTTTTATGTATAGACACCTCTTAAAGAAAAGGTTTCACAGCTTTAAGAAGCTTGAAAAATCACTCCTTTTTCCTAAAGCCACCTATCTGTAATTCTCACTATTCTTCCCAAACTCAATCCTTATCAAAGCAAACAATCACTCTTGACTGTATACCCTATTGGTCTTCTCATCCCATACTGGGAACAGCATCGCCCTCATCTCCAAATTTCCAAATCTTGCCCATCTGTTAAGACTAAGCTTAAATGTCATGTTCCCATGAAGATTGTGCACATTTTCATTTTTTAAAAAAAGGTAGAATTATTTAACTTTCTTGATTTATCCTATAGTTTATCTTGTATATATGTTAATTATAACTTTATTTTCTGTCAAGACAATACATATTTTAATAATAACAGTGTGATTTTCTCTACATCTAGAAGTCTCCTTCCTCAATCCACAACCTCACCTTCCTTCCTCAAAAAATATCTACTATACACAGTGGAACTCATACCAGCAGAAGTTGTCACAATCCTTGTTATATAAGTGGGCAAAGAATAAAAGAAGTTTAATATTCTATTAGAATATTGACCCAGTACTGTAATGTATTTTTTATAAATATGCAAATCAACCCATGGAGCAAAAGATTTATTCAAAAGACTAGGTACTGGGACTTCCCTGCACAGTGGTTAAGAATCCACCTGCCGATGCAAGGGACACGGGTTCTATGCCTGGTCCGGGAAGGTCCCACATGCGGCAGAGCAGCTAAGCCCATGAGCCACAACTACTGAAGCCTGCACACCACAACTACTGAGCCCACGTGCTGCAACTAATGAAGGCTGCACACCTAGAGCCCATGCTATGCAACAAGAGAAGCCACTGCCACCTCAATGAGAAGCCCGTGCACCGCAACAAAGAGTAGCCCCGGCTCATCTTAACTAGAGAAAGCCCCTGTGCAGCAACGAAGACCCAATGCAGCCAAAAAAAAAAAAAAAAAAGACTAGGTACTGAATTAAGCTTTTCAATGATTTTACTATTTCACTTACTCACCTGACTCATTTTAATATTAGTTATAAATCATCTATCCCATTCTCTTGTCCATGGACTCATTTATGCATTTCCAATTTCTTGAGCACGTAAATGTGCCATTGGTTCTATGACATGCTCTGGATAACCAGATAACCACAATAACCAGGTCCTCAAAATATCTTATAAGAGGATAAAAAATAGTAAATAAAATAGAATAGGTTTATTAATGGGCTTATCTTCTTCCACGAATTTCCTTCAGCCTTGTCAAATCCCTATTCCATTCTGTCAAAATCTATTTGGGCATTACTTCTTTATGATCTTGTTCCTAATTCCTCCACTCTCTCTCTCATTTATTCCAGGAGTACATGCTCATTTTAAAATGCTAAAACCAATTAATGTAGTACACCTTATCCATAGAATAAAAGAAAAAAAACACATGAGCATCTCACTAGACTCAGAAAATGCATCTGACAAATCCAACACCACTTCATAATAAAAACTTTCAAAATATTAGGGAGAGAAGGGAATGTGTTTTAGTCAGTGTTCTCCAGAAAAAGAAAACCAGTAGGATATATATTATATATTACATATATATAATATATGTGTACCCATACATATGTGTGTATATATATATAGAGAGAATTGGCACACACTATCATGGAGGCTGAGAAGTACCATGACCTGCCATCTGCAAGCTAAAGATGCAGGACAGCCAGTGGTGTGATTCAGTCTGAGTCTGAAAGTCTGAGAACCTGGGGAGCCGATTGTGTAAATCTCAATTTGAGGGCAGGAGAAGACCAAAGTCTCAGTTCAAGTAGTCAGGCAGAGAGAGTATCCAACTTTCCTCTGTCTTTTTGCTCTCGTTGGGCCCTGAACAGATTGGATTATGTCCACCCACACCGGGGAGGGCAATTTGCTTCACTCAGTGCCCCAATTCAAATGCTAATCTCTTCCAGAAACATCCTCACAAACACACCCAGAATAATATTTCACCAGATATCTGGGCACTCAGTGTCCTAGTCCAATTGACATATAAAATTAAAGCATTAGAATGTCCTCATCCTGATTTAGGACACCTATAAAGAAGCCACACCTAATATCATAGTAGTGAAAGACTGAATGCTTTTCCCCTAAGATAAGGAACAAAACAAAAAGATATGCTCTTGCCACTTCTATTTAACATTATATTGAAATTTCATGTATTGCCATGGCAATAAAGCAAATTAATTAATTAAAGAAATAAAAGGCATCCAGAATGAAAAGAAAAAATTAAAACTATATCTCTCTGTTGATGACAAGATCTTACATATAGAAAATCCAAAGAGGTCTGCTAAAACACTCTTATAACTAATAAATGAGTCTATGAAAGTTGCAGTATATAAGATAAATATATAAAAATCAATTATATTTCTATATTCTAGCAATGAAAAATTAAGAAAATAGAATTATAAAAGCTAGTCTATTTCTAATACCATTAAAAAGAATAAAACAGAGAGAAATACATTTTTAAAAGAAGCATAAGATTTGTATAATAACATCACAAAACACTGTTGAAAAACATTAAAGACCTAAGTAAATGGAAAGGCATCCCATGTTCACTGACCAAAAGACAATATTATTAAGATAATAGTATTTCTTAAATAGATATACAAATTCAACTCAATCCCTATTAATACCCCACCTGGCTTTTTGTGGAAATTGACCAGTGATCCTAAAATTCATATGGCCCAGAATAGTCAAAATAATCTTGAAAAAGGAAAAAGTTGATGGATTCACACTTTCTAATTTCAAAACTTACTACAGTATTTAAGATTGTGTGGTATTTAGATAAGGACATAGACCAATGGAATAGAATTGAGATTCCAGAAATAAAGTCTTATATTTATGGTCATTTGGTTTTTCACAAGAGTAGCAAAACAATTCAATAGGGAAAGAATAAACTTTCCAACAAATGATGCTAAGACACCTGGATATCAGTATGCAAAGGAGTGAAGGTGTTTCTCACCTACTGTATACAATACACCTATTGTATATGTGTTCCTCACATCATATACAATAATTCATTCAAAATGACTCATAAACCTAAATGTAAGAGCTAAAATTATTAAACTCTCAGAAGAAAATATACAGTTATTCCTTGGTGTCCTTTGGGATACCAGGAACACCCTGCAGATATCAAAAATCTGTAGATGCTCAAGACCCTTACATAAAATGGTGTAGTACAGTCAGTTCTCCATATCCAAGGATGTAGAACCTGGGGATATGGTGAGCCAACTGTAGTAATAAATCTTTAGGACCTTAAGTTAGAAAAAGTCTCCCTAAATATAATACCTAAATCACAAAAAGGCAAAGAAAAAATATATAAATTAGATTTCATCAAAATTTAAAACTTTGTGCAATGAACACAATTGAGAAAGTAAAAAGACAACCCAAAGATGAGAAAAAATATTTGCAAGTCATATTTCTGATGAGGGATTTGTATCTAGAAAATGTAAAGTACTCTTAAAATTCAGCAGTAATAAGAAAAATAACCCAATATTAAAATTAGCAAAGGATCTGAACAGACATTTCTCCAAAGATATATAAATGGCCAGTGAGCACATAAGAGATGCTCAATATCAATAGCCATCAGGAAAATGCAAATCAGAACCACACTGAGACACCACTTCATTCTCAAAAGAATGGCTATAATCAAAAAGATAATAACATGTCCATGAAGATGTGAAGACACTGGAATCCTCTATACAGTGTTGGTGGTAATGTAAAACTGTGCAGCCATTTGGAAATCTGTCTAGGAATTCCTCAGTTAAACACAGAATTAACATATGACCCAGCAATTCTACTTCTAGGCATGTACCCAAGAAATTTAAAAACATATGTCCACTCAAAAACTTGAACATGAATATTCATAGCAACCATATTTATCATATCCCCAAAGTGTACATAATCCAAATACCCATTCTGTGATGAATGGATAAAATGTGATATATCTAAGCAATGGTGTGTTATTCTGTAATGAAAGCATAAAGGAATAAAGTGGAATGAAGTTTTGACATACTACAATATAGATGAATATTGAAAACATTATGCTAAGTAAAAGGAGCCAGTTAAAGACCACATGTTGTATGATTCCACTTATAGAAAATGTTCAGAATAGAAAAATCTATACAGAAAGTAAATTAGTGGTTGACTAGGGTTGGCCAGTGGGAGAAGTGTGTGTGGAGGATTGCAGTAGATGGGAGTGACTGTTAATGAATATAAGGTTTCTTTCTGGGATGCAGAAAGTATGTTAAATTGAGTGTGGTGATGATTGTGCACCTCCATGAATATACTAAAAACTATTGAATGGTATATGTTAAATAGGTGAATTGTATGGTATATACATTATATTTTAATACAGCTTTTATTAAAAAAAAAAAACTAAACTAAACTTGGCATCTACAACACAACTCAGCAATTGCACTCTTGGGCACTGATTCCACAGGAAAGAAAGATTATGTTCACACAATACCTGTACACAGATGCTCACAGAAGCTTTGCTCATAATAGCCAAAACCTGGAAACAGCCCAGATGGACTTTAATCAGTGAATGGTTAAACAAACTGTGGTACAACCACACCATGGAAAATTACTCAGCAATAAAGAGGAACAAATTATTGGTACACACAATAACCTGGAGGAAACTCCAGAGAACTAGGCTAAGTGAGAAAAGCAAATCCCAAAGGTTACATACTAGATGAGTCTATTTATATAACATTCTTGAAGTAAAATTATAGAAATGGAGAAAAGCTTAGTGGTTGCCAAGGATTAAGGGGGATAGGGTGGGGGATGAGTGTGGTTTATTGTAAAATATTTATTTTAATCTTTTCTTCATAATTTTCTAAAATTTCCATAATTGAAATAATAATACCTTTTACCATCTTTCCATCTAAAACATGTTTTTCTCTGTTCAGAATCCAAGTTGTTTAATAGCAGTCCAAAGGTATAAAAGCTCAGCTCCTGCTAAAACTCATTAAAAAAATTTTTGAACATTTGACTCTGATTTCAGGCAACTAATTTCATTGATTATCTTGTTACTGTTAAGAGGAAACTGCTTATCAAATTCATTATGTATTTTCTGAGAATGCTGTTTGATGATGAACATTTTATTATTATTAAAAATCTTTTATACAACAAACAAGCAGCTTTTCCACTTTGCTCTGCCTTAGCAAGTTGTAAATGCCATTTATGGTGAAATCGGTATCCTATCTTCATCTAGACTCTTGTTCTTTACTTTAGTACTAGCTTCTTCATTTCTACTCATATCTGCTTCAATAGTACACCTTCATTTTAACTTTGAAAATCTATCCATATGTATTCTTCAAACTAAAAAAAAAAAATATTATTTTTTGTTTAAACTAATAGTATATATTTCAATTTGAATACCAGATGGATTACATAAGTCATTGTAACTTATGCCATCTGCATAAAATATTCAAACAACTGCATTATAGTGTTACATCAGTACACAGAAGAAATCATTTGAATTGAATCACTCCATTGCCACTGACTATATCACTGCTGTGTTTATGTGTAATACTAAAAATGACACGAGTGCTACATCACATGCTCTACAGTACAACATCATACATGATGTAAAGTTTTAAAAAAAAATACAATGTTGTATTTAATGGGAAAATGTCTTCTATGGCCTCAGTTTCAATTTTTTAATTAAATTAATTAAAATTAAATAAAATTTAAAATTTTATTCCTTAGTTGCACTAGCCACATTTCAGGTTTCAATAGCCCTGCATATTTTATTAAAAGCCATAACAAAACAAAAATCCAGTCCTATAACTTAGCCTGAAGTAGCAAAATTCCTTTGAAGAGTTTTGTAGCAAACTACTGATACTGTCAAAAGTGTTCCCAAATTCAAAGAAAGGAGCAAAGGTAAAATGCTCGTTTCTCTGATGACGACTAATAGCAAATCACTGTATCCTTACTTTCAAGGAATAGCACTGACAATACACTAGGCCTGAGATTTGGAAAGAAACAAAACTCTGAAATAAGGCTGAGTTAGGATGGATAAGGTAGCTATTGTATATCTACTGACAATGCAAAAAAATATATATAAGAAATTGTTAGCTACCATTTTTACTTTCAAAATACCATTTTGTTCTTCTAGACATAAGAATTTTACTCTAAGAATTATATACATTACAGCAACAGTGTAAAAAAAAAATGGAAGCAACAACTTGCAATGGTTCGACCCCAAAGAGCAGCTCTGAAAATGAAGCCTGGTAGGCTTGATGCTTACTCGCTAGCTGCTTCACTAAGACAAAGGCTACATATAGTGATCTCAAGATTTCTGTTTGCACAATATTAGTTCTCAGGCACCTTCAAATGCAGACAAAGTCTTTCTGACTTTGGAGGATTACCCTTTTCTTAATGCTACTTTATTTGGCTTCTTGAGAAGGAATTTTGCTGTTTTTTTTAAAAATTCACTTCTTTTTTTTTTTTTTCCTCACAGACATAAATAGCTCTAGTGCTTTCCCTGGATTACAAGAAGATCTATGTCATGGATATCAACACCTTCAACGTCATCATAATAACTGTCACCATCAAATTTGCTCCTTATGAGGTCCTTTATGAAACATCTTCCTAAGGGTTACAGTATTCCAGGTAGACTTAAATATGGTTGTTTTAACTATGTTCATATCTTAGTCATGGCTATCTATGTCGTCAGCTCCTTCCCTTTTGGTAAAATGGATTCCTAATTCACCCAGGTAAGTTCTGTTTATTTGTTGGGTCAGGGTGGGGTTCCCTGCTGCTAGTATACCCTGAGCAGCCTAGTGTAACTGGGAAACTGAAGTCCAACCCAAATGCATTCAATGTTAACTCTTTGTGAGAGGAGCACAGACATGCAGGTGATCTTTCTCATTCATAGAAATGTGAAGGCTGGATAAACTGTAGCTAATAGACAAAGAAAAATGTTTCTAGGATCACTCCTCTAAATGTTTACTAATATAGTTTAACCAAAAAAGGGTAATGACTATTTCTATATATTTCTGTTACATGATTTTTTTTCCTCTTTTGAAGACAAGATTATATTAGGAAGTCTAAACAGATAATTTTTAATATCATCTCTCTACTGATGTTAATTTAAGGTGTGTTTTAAAATATTTATTAAATTTAATATTTGAAAGCATTGAATTTTTGATATTTTAATCAAGTGAATATTAAAAATGAACATCCCAATTGCTTAGGTATTTAAGTTACAAGTGATTTCTCTGCTGTATATATGAGTTTATATATGAACATACTTCGAAACTTTGCAATGATTAAATGGAATGTGTTTGGAAATTAGCAAAAGGCTATTTGTTTTAAGCTCTGTCTCAAGAAAAAATTATTTCTGAAAGTATCATAAGAACATTCTTATAAGCTATTCTGCTGAATCTTTAAAGCATATTCCTGAAAAGAGCATCATTACTTGTGCTCAGTGAAAACAGAAGAATTTGTGTAGCTGTATTAGGGCTAAAAGTCTTTAAAATTGAAATAAGAGGAAAACCAATGAGATCAAAATATTATATATCTATAGAAAAAATGCTGGAGGTTATTGTGACAAGATATTAAGAACTGTCTTTGGAGGTTGGACTTGGGACATTTTCCCCTTCTTTTCCTAAAATTCTCATGAGTCATATGCATTATTTTTATAAGAGAAAAAGAAATTTGCTTAGAATGACAATGGTTAATATTCATGGAGAGGAAGAACAATTAAAAATAGGAGTTTTTCTTCTATTTAAGCATGAATTCTGAATATGAATTGTTTGTCAAAACAAATCTCACATGTTAATAAAAAAAGACCATTAATTAAACTATTAATAAAAAGATCATTAATTTAAAAACTATGTATAAGGTATGGATGGAACTGGATTCATGATGCATTTTATTTTTTTAGCTGTATAAAAGTGTAATCCAGAATATTATCTTTAAATAATTATTTTAAAGTAATCTACAATCAAGATCAAATTATTAATTAAACAAAAATGCAATTGAGTGTCAGATCTTAACATTAACCATAGGTAAACTGGATGTACTTCCAGGAACACAAGCATTTATATTGGGGGAAATGGTTTCATCTGCTACAGAGTTTAACAATTCAACTATTAAGCCTTACAATAAGAATCACAGGAAGGGTGAGCTATGACGGGGCGAGAGAGAGTCATGGACATATACACACTAACAAACGTAGTAAGGTAGATAGCTAGTGGGAAGCAGCCGCATGGCACAGGGATATTGGCTCGGTGCTTTGTGACAGCCTGGAGGGGTGGGATAGGGAGGGTGGGAGGGAGGGAGACGCAAGAGGGAAGAGATATGGGAACATATGTATATGTATAACTGATTCACTTTGTTATAAAGCAGAAACTAACACACCATTGTAAAGTAATTATACCCCAATAAAGATGTTAAAAAAAAAAAAAAAAGAATCGCAGTAAGTACGTACTGGGAGTTTATCACATGTTTAGTGTTTTATGTAAACGATCTATATGACACAAACTTATATCCCCAGTTTATCTATACTTTCTTACCTATAAGAACACAGAAGCCTGGAGAGGTTAAATAAATCCCTAGTGAGAGACAGATGTAGGATTTCATGACACAATCTAGGCTATGCACTTACTCATTATGTTAAAATGCATTGCAGTGACTCAACAATTCTTTATATCCATTATTAATACTTCTTTCTGATTCTTTGGTCTTTATTTAATTGTTTTTGTAATAAATTAAAGTGAAGCATAAACTCATAGTGTTCTGAAAACAGTCAAGGGACCTACAAAGCAAACTAATTTATGGTGTAGCCTCTAATTAGCTGTAATTACAATATTTAATAAATGAAACACCTACTTTTAAAGATAATCAAATATTTTCACTGTACTCCACTAATGCTATGGTGTATACAATAGGCTAATAACAATCAAAAGTATTATTCAAATGCTGTCGGGAAAGATAAAAGTACAATTTATTGCCAACACTGTACTATTCTTCTACTAAAACAGATTTCATATGGAAACTGGGTATAAGAAAAATAAATTATGTAATCATCCATAATTTAACTCCAATTAAGATGGCATGTCTTATTCTTACAGAACACACTCATTCAAGCACATGTTTGCACAAACACACACATTCACTCATTCTAAATATTCTTTATTTATTACTATTGAAGAATTCCTCTGCATACTGGAGGTCAATGAAAGTGCTCACCAGTATGCGTTAGACATTTAAACAATCGTAGACACTGCCAGGGTCACTAATATTACAGCAAAAAGAAAAATTTGAGTTACTTTAGAATCTGATCCCTGTAAGACATTTAGCAATAATGTTTAATCTAGTCATATTTTAAAAGCAATATTTTTAGGAATCTGTTATACTCAGCTTGCAGTTATCAATACCTATTAACGAACTCTAAAGTTTATTTTGTTCTTTTCCCAATCTGTGTGAGGTTAGGAGGAAGGATATAAAAAACTAGGAATGAGTTATAAATTGTTTACTACTTGTGAGTATGCATGATGATTGAGTATCAAATCATTGAGTGTCAGAAGGGCTCATGATCTTATATGTTGTTTGCTTCCAAAGGGGAATAACAGTTCTGTGTTGTCTTTAAATAAAAATCTAAGTATCAAAGATGGCAGCAGCAGTAAGTAATAGTGAACTTCATTTTGCTTTATGATGAAATGAAAGGACCAACTAAACTACCATGTGATGTCTTAAATCAGCTCTTAATATCAAAGAACAAAGTGATATTACCGCTATTTGGACTTCTGGAAAGAAATAAGAAGACAAATGAACAAAAGAAACTTCAGCTGACCAAAGATGCTAATTAGTGTAAATTCCATTTGCAAAGAAAGAATAGCTTCCCTCCAAAGAGACATCACAGTGCATGCAAAATCAAGAACATTAACTGCCAAGGACATTCTGGATTTAGTAGAAGTTTCAGTGTTTTCACTCTGTTATCAATGGACAATCTAGAGGAATAAGAATACTATGTCGTTTTTGATATTCTAAAGGTAGATGCCCCCCTTAAAAAAAAGACCACAAAAAACAGTAAGCATGATTAATAGCTCTTAGCCACAATGCCAGTAAATATAATCTCAAAAAATTTACAGAGTCTGGATTTTTTGTTTGTATATTTGATTTAGAAACACCAAATCATGCTTTTATTCAGCTATTTATGTAAAAGAAATGAATTTTTCATTATTTTTTAAGAAATAAAACATGCCAGTTTTTTGATAATATTTATCTCAGCCTATTTTTATGTACCCAAAAATATGCGCTTCTTGAATTTCCTTCGAATTTTTGCCTAACCAGTGGCTATGAACTCTTACAGTGACAATATTATCCATTATCCAGCATTTGACATGACAGCTCAACATCACTACGTTAACTGACTTTCAAGTTTTCTCCCTCCCTGTGGGGCCCTCTCTCCTAAGATTGATGAGGTGTGATGCAGTGTTTGAGCTGCCATCCTGACTTGACAAACAGCAAGAGTGGTCCCTGCACACAGCAGAGGAAGGAGGGCAAAGGAGAGAGAGAACCACAGTGTATCCTGGAATAACAGCAGCCTCACACTCTTGCTTTCCAAGGGAATTAAAACATCTTTTCTCAGACTTTACACTTCAGTCAAACACATGACTTCTTCCTTTCAAGTTCCCCAAAGCTTCACTGGTACATATTGAAAATGTAACAATTAGAGAGGGATTAAACTTTTGTCCCTGAGATATTTCAGACAAGCTAAGATAAAAGTTGTTACTCCTTCCGAGTTTAAATACATTGAAACTCTAATCACTTACAATTCCCAGAATGGTGTTATTGCTTACTTTTTAACTATTGAATTCACTCTGGCAGAGCTAGGGTAATAAAAACCCATCATATTCTAATTTTCAGACAGCTTGATAGAACCAATGTTCTTAGTATAGATAAAGTGTAATGGAGCACTTTCTTTCCCATAGGAAAGTCTTTGACTCATATGCTCTGATGCCAACTAGCCTTCACATCTGCTGTTTCACCATTGATAGCTGTAATTTGGCATGCTAAACTAGTGTCTGATGAAGCAGCTTTCCTCAAAGGCACCATTTTATTTCTTGCAATGGGAACATAGTAAAATGGTGTTGGTTTTCTGTAGGCCTTATGCAAATCCCTGTAATAAACATAGGATCAGGCCTCACATACAATAAATTGTGTGTTAGTGGAGGATGGGGGAGGGAGACAACCTCTTTGGGTAAAAATCACCCCCTTACTCTGCCAATAAATTAAATGCATCATAAAGAAGTGGTTTAAATATTTCAAACTTGACTAATTAATATCAAAGCCGTAAGAGGCACTGAAAAGAATACAAAAACACTTCAAAAATACCAGATTATAATATTAAACAAAATATTATCATTTAACCTAATATTAACAATAATCCATTACCCACACCAATATCTTGACACCATTCATAGAAAAAAAAATAATTTGGGAGAGTTAGAGAAATGATATGGCTACAAAAATCTTTGGTGAGATATTTTTTTTAGATTTCTAGAAAAAGTGTCTGAGGAAGAACACATCAACGTGAAGAGATGAAAATTTCAGTAATAATATTAATCTAAACTAATTGCTCAGATACACTGGTGTTCAATCACATAAAGCTTTTTTTTCACTCATTTAAGTATGTAGAAAAATTTGAAAAGTAAATTATCCACAAACTTGAATACACGAAGTAAACAAAAAATTCAAAATGAAGTCTCTATTTATTCTAAATAACCATGGAGTTATTACCCAGGTTAGTAACTTGCAATAGAACAGATTTTGGCCTGGAAGCCTAAATATATCTTGTTTTTCCATCCCCCAAGATAGAGCAGAATGTCATGTTTGAGGAACATGTTGTTTCAGTTTAGATCTGCAAGGGGATACTGAAGAATTATCAAGTAACACAAAGGAAGACTTCAATTAGAATTATGTAATAAGTTAGCGCCATCCATTAATATAGGTACATTCTTTTTTCTACAACAAGGAAAGGAGTGACAGTAGTTCACTAAATATTACAGGATCGAACAATAAACTCAGGCAAGAAAACTACCTAAGCCCAAATCTCAAACTACTTCAAAGAATCTAACTTAATATTTACCTATAGTGTGAAGTACTTCACCTCTTCTTAATCTCCTCCTGCTTAGGAAAACACAAAAGTCTCATGTACAATCCTTCCAATACTCTAATATGCCCCTTTATGGGTCTCTTCTTTAATTTCCCCTCTGTGCGCCCCCCATGATAGAAGAAACTGCAATAAAAGTTTATAAAGGAAAGGTGAATATATTCACTGCTCAAGTCCCATAGAACATATATTTTCTCACCTTTTTAGAGACACAAGCAAAAATCAGGATTTACCCCACTATACTTTTCGGAGAAAGCTCTAACCTTCATACTGCTACAAGACAATTCTTATGCATTCCTATTGCGGGCCTCCAGGAATGTTATCAAAAGTGAAGATGTAATTAGATTATTTATTCTCAGCAAATCTGTTGAAAAAGGCTTTAAACGCAATTCAGGTAAATTATTCAAAAGAAGTAAGAATGTGGTCAGCAGAGTTATCATTTCATGCCTCTAATATTTTGTGGGGTCTGGGTTTCAGAAGAGATGAATGCCCACCCCAATATGAAAGAAATGGAAGTAGATGCAATCAGTTATTAACTATTATTGCCAATAAAGAAGGGGTTATTTAAATTTCAAATTAAATTAACTCTCTCTGCACATTAGAATCACCAGAGGAGGTTACAAAAAACTCAGATGCCCAGGATCCTACCTCAAGAGAGTTTTAATTACTTGACTTGGAGAGGGGTGTGGGGCTCGGTATTCTTTAAAAGCTCCCCAAGTGCTTCTAATGTTCTACTCTGCAGACAGGTTGAGACTACTGATTTAAACAAATGGATATTTTAAAGATGTTTGAAACTTAGTGGATGATCTATCCAAATAGGACAAAATAATGACTCCATCCGTTGAGAAAGGAAAACTGATATGAAAATCAAGAATATTCTCTTATTCATCAGAGTGGTATACTGTTAATCACAGACAAGACCATATTTCCATATGATGTACATGCTATCTAGTTCTACTGATTGCCATATTTCCTAGGACTTCGGTAGATAAAAAACTAGCCCTATGAGTTAAAGTAGTGCTTTAACTGGGGATTCTGAGAAAGTAGTCAGTATGACTAGTGTTACTGGGCTCTGGTATAGAATTTATGATGCATGCATAGGGATTTGTTTTTCTATCAACAAACCAAAAATTTTAATCACAAAACCTTGATGGTAATATATCTATGCTTATGTTAATATTTGAGTTTTAAATTACCTTCTCAGCACAGGGACAATATCCCCCATGTGAGACATAAAGCTAACATTTGAGACCCTTTGTTTCTAACTTATTGAGGAGAAAAGGGGGTTGTCATTACTAAGCATAAACTGACTCCAGGTAAATAAAATTACCTAAAAACAAAGCTATGTGGCTGGTTAGTAACACCTAAATAAACAGGGCAACTCTTACATGAGCAAGTATTTAAGAAATAATCCCTGTACTTACTATGCTACTAAAGTACCATAGTGAATTTTCTAATTATTATATTGTCAAAGAATCCCTTCTGGATAATGGTGGGAAATGATTAGAATATATAAAGTAGTAAATCTGGTACACAATAAAAGACATATTTGATTTCTATCAATGTGCAAATAATTACTGAACTTTTTCTTTGCAATGACCATACTTAACGAGGAATTTGTTATATAAAATAGAAAAGTCTTTTAAAGAATAAGTCCTGGGGCTTCCTTGGTGGCTCAGCGGTTGAGAGTCCGCCTGTCGATGCAGGGGACACGGGTTCGTGCCCCAGTCCAGGAAGATCCCACATGCCGCGGAGCGGCTGGGCCCGTGAGCCATGGCCGCTGAGCCTGCACGTACGGAGCCTGTGCTCCGCAACGGGAGAGGCCACAACAGTGAGAGGCCCGCGTACCACAAAAAAAAAAAAGAATAAGTCCTGGAGATCTACTGTGCAGAATAGTGATTATAGTCAACAATACTGTGTTATAAACTTCCAAGTTGCTAAGAAGCAAGATCTTAATTGTTCTAACCACAAAAAAGAAATGATAATTTTAATGTCATGGAGGCATTGGCTAATGCGAGACTGGTAATCATATTGCAATATATAAATTTCTCAAAACACTGTACATCTTAAAGTTACAAAATGCTGTATGTTGATTATATCACAATAAAAATAAATAAAATAAATTCAAAACTAACTTCAAATATCTTTCCCATCTTCAAAAACTATTGTAGGTCAGTTTCCTGAATACGCAAAATGGAAATTCCCAAGTATTCTACCATCAGTATAAGAAGAGGAAATAAACATTTATTTCAGAAAACACTTTTCAATCTGAAAAGTAACTACAGATGCCATGTTGATATTTTACTTTTCTAATGTATAAATCTCTTTATAGTAAATATATTATAATTGAATTATCACCACTGTTCTAAATAAAAATAACAGAAATTATGTTTTGCAGAAATTAAAAAATATCTAATGAATGGTGTTTCTAAATCCATTTATCAAGTGCATGCAATAAACTCCCAACTTTTTACATTCTATCCCTTGACTCAAAAATTACTTATGTTCTTTTGGCATTTAAGAAGCAAAATTCACTCAAGCTTTCAAAAAATCATTACAGGCATGCCATACCAGCAATTCAGGCTTACAAACCTATACTGTCACCCCAGCATAATTTAATTTTAGAAGACCATTGAACTGATAAGTTCAGAATAAGTAGCAGACTATAAAGAACGTGTTATAGTTGTATCTGCCCCAATGGCTTAAGGCAAATGTTTTAAAACCTTAATATGATCAAGCAGTTGAGGTCATGTAGGTGAGCCAAAATGACTAATGCACTTAGCTCTTCTGAGTAATGATGGATATGCCATGATGTCTTTGGCTATTACTTTTATTGTTGATACTATGAGTCCCTTGGCTATTGCTTTCATAATTAATAAGTCACTTAACCTCTCCATGGCCCAGTTTCCTCATCTGTTAAATGAGCATAATGATAATTGCTTCCTACCTTCCTTAGGGGTTGCTGTGAAGATTAATGAGCTGGCATTTACAATGTACTGTGTTCTTCTAAAGAGGGAAACTATGCATAAACAAAAACAAAACAAAATAAAACCCTCTTTGTTGCTAAGTAACAAGAAATAAAACTACCGTACCCCACCCCTGCCGCCCCGCCATGGATTAATCCACTTGCTTGCATTCCTAACACTGTAAACTTCATACACTTCTGAATAAATTGACTTTTTAACCCAAAGTTAAAACGGAAATGCCATAGAGGGCTACGTATTTTGAAGAAAACTTTTTAGCTCTCTACAGAGCAGAGAAATTTTGAAAGTAAACACACATTCTACCTAGAACATCTGTCATAGATGTTCCATCAATGAATGCAATATTCATTGCGCCAATAGATAACTGCACAGAATTTGATTTTTTAAAAAGTGAGTTGCCACCTTAAAGGAAACCTAACTATGAAACATTGATAACAGATGACAATGAAATCATTAGGGGAGGTTGGGAAAATGGGAATCTGTAAACTGAGGGGGAAATAATATTTTTATAGTGTGCTTTATAGTAACTTATAAGATAGAAAACATACTAATAATCTTCTGGACTTGGACAAAGAAATATTCAGACAAATTGACATAATATTCAAAGTACCAGCTGGTAAATTTAGCTACATAGGATAAGGTAGTACAAGAAAGAGATAGACTATTAACAATAAGAAGAACAACAAAGAGGAGGAGGGGGAAATAATTTTATAAAGAACTGGGCAGTTTTCAAACAGAATTTAGAGGTGATATGAAGGAGCTAGAATTTGTATGGTTGGGTCATAAAATTGTTTGCGATCTTCAGTGTCTCCAGCCAGTAAAAGTTCTCAAAATTGTTTCAACATGGCTCCAGGCCTTAATTAAAAATCAAATTAAGCATGTTGCCTTGAGGTGCTTTGTTAAAACCTCTGAAAAAGTTAAGGAAATGCCTTGTAGATTTTCACCTGTGGATTAAAAAGCTTCTAGCCCAAAGTAGCAATGATTAAGTCTAGAGAGAGGCACATTTTAATATGAACTGTGGGTGTGGTTTTTAGATTATAAATGGACTCAACTGGATATATTTAAAGGCCAAAAAAGCTTAGCAGAAATAGAGTCTGTTCCAAAGGTATTAATAGAAAAGCCTCTGGGTCTCCAAATTTCTAGGAGTAGGACAGCTGACTTATAAGCTCAATGAAGGTTTATGTTACATGCCACTAAGAGTTTCTGGTCATTTGTTAAGCAACATTATTGTGGCAACTGTTAACTAATAGAGCCCAAAACACATGCAAAGTCTGTGCTGGGAACTGGAGATCCAAGTGTAAATGATACAGAGTCAATTCATGTCCCCGTGCTGTGCAGTGTAGTATGGAAACAGAAGAATTAATGGAATACAATTTGGGGTGATCATTTAATAACTGAGGTATAAATGCTCAGAGAATTTAAAAAAGGAGTACCTTACCCAGACTGGGTCGATTTGGGTAGGGGAAAGGATCAAGAAAATTTGCCTGGATTAATTGAATTTGGATCCAAGGAATAAAGAAAATATAACCAATTAGGTTGGTAGATAAGGGCAGAAAAGCATAACAGAAGGAGGTGTATCATGTAGTCATCATATGACACGGACTAACTAGTTTGGTTGAAGTTTAGAGTGTGAGAGCAGCTGGCTAAAAAATAAAAAGAAGCCAGACCATGATGTGCCTTGTAAACCTGATAAGGAGCTAGGTTCTTATCCTAAAGCAAAGAAGCGGGGTGATTTTGGAGGGTGTTAAGTCAACTTGTAGAGTGTAGAGAACAACAGGGAAAAAAACTGGGAAAGAGAAATGTTGCAAAACCCTGGACAGAGATGACACTGTTCTGAACCTGGATGGTGGTAAAGGAAATAGAAAGATATATAGGAGGTAGACAAGTGTTGGGTGGTGCTGGGAGATGCACAATATTTGTCTAAGGTTTAACGCAATCCCTTCCACCTAAGAGATAAGTAAATATTTATTGAATAAAAATGTATTCTTAAGACTGAACATCCATATCATATAACTGAGAGCATATGATGCATGATGAAACTGGCCGAAATAAGACATCCTACTTATTAGATTACAAAAAAAAGTTAAAATTAAGAAAGAACATTTTTTCATATTAAATAATTTTTAAAGTTCCCTTTACCTGTGATGTGGCATAAATTCCCAAAAGAACTGTGAATTGCATCTCAATATACTATATCACAATACACAGCCTAGAAAATAGCTTCTGAAAACTGCCCCCTCAGATTTTTTAAAAATTTCACTTATCAAATTATTCCTTCTTCGTGACAACAATAATGAGAATGAAGCAATTTAAATAAGATAAACATGGTGTGATCTTTTAAAATCTATTTTAAAATTATCTAGTTGTGGGTCATAGAAACATACTTTACTTGACTATGTTTAAAATCATTCTAAATTCTGAATTTTAAAAATTAGCCATGTATTCTAGTAATGGTAATTTATAATGTCTATCAAGCTTTTATTAGGCACTTAGCATATCATGTAGAGCTTTCATTTAACATTAAAAAAAATTGTGAGAATGGTTCTGTTAGTCATTCTAATTTAGAGATGAGGAGTCAGAGGTTTACAAGGGGCAGTGTCTCATCTAAATACAGCCAATAGGTGGTGGAGTCTGAAATTAAGCTCAGGTTTCTCTAATTCCACAGTTTCTTTCCCTCTTAGCAACTATTCTAAATTGTAGACTATGTGTTCAGAAGTATTAAGTGATTCACATTAGGTATCTGATACCATTTAATGTCTTTTTAACATGCGGCAGAAATCTTTTTTAATAACTATGAAAGAGGATATGCATTTCCTTTGATACCTTTTGGAAAGACAGACTATATTAGCATATGTGGCAAAGCCAGAGATTTCAGGCAGACCAAACCCAGAGAGAGAATTTGTAGAAATTGAAAAACCTGAGTCATAAGTTGCATAGAAACAAGGTGATTTCAGCATCATTTTGTAAAACATATGACTTACTTTGAAAATACAGGCATTCTCAAAAGAGACCGTAACACCTACAGGCTATAGCTGAGTTATATAGTTTTTATATAGCTATAGCTGAAGTTATACTTCAAGGAGAAAGAATGTGCTGTTGCTTGGTGACATTTATAGAGTGTTCAGCCCTGGGGTGAGATTTCAGTTCTGCTGCACCAAGTTCCCAGATTCTGAGAATGTTTTGACCCTACTTTATTGTTTTTCAATAAAATCCTTGGGCCCTCAACAATTTTATTATCTAAATATAATTAAGAACATATTGGTGAAGTCACATAGCTTTCTATTGTTTTACATGGGGTAACACTGAAGAAGCACCATCTGCTCGATTTTGAGTTATTTTGCCAGTCATGGCTTTACATTTATCCCTGGAGAGAATTTGTGTGGAGTATAATGGATATAGAAGAAAAGAAGAATGAACTCTTCTTGAAGACAGTATACATGTAAGGTCAATGAACACAGTCAAGTATGTTCTTTGGAAGAGGAATTATTCAATGTTGTAGAATGGCGGTGTAACTCTGTGTTTTGCAATACTGAAGACTCACCCCCTTTAAAGCCAGGTATCTTGAGCCAGCTCTTGCTTGTAGTAACACAACTTTAACATTCTTTAAAATAATTTTCTGGAACTGAGCTGTTTCAGAATAATGAGTTAACAGCAGAGTCTTGTTCAATTAGTAAAAACAGGATGGAAATTCCTTTAGAAATCAATGCCTTAAGGGTGCTTCCTAGAGTGTTTGTATGCATTGTTGTTAATTAAGAAATAAAAGAATGGTATCAGATGTAAATCGACTATACACAATAGTCTTGGATTCATTGTAGAATTTCAAAATGACCATGCAATTGCTTCAATTACAGATTGCTAGGGAATTTTTTTTTTAATTTCATACCAATGGCTGGTATAAGTAGATAGTTTAACAAGCCAAAATATGAGGTTGAAATTAGTATCATTTAGGGCTACACTAAAATAACTAAAGAAAAATCAACATTTACTGTATCCTTTTAAATTCTAATGCTTTTTCAAATTTCAACAGTAAGAATTCAGCATGTGATAAAGTTATCAACATAATTGTCAACTTAGTGATTATCACTGTGTGGTTTTTATTGTGACAATTGTACATTCCCAAAGGTTTCAGTTTTACAGAAAGAAAGTCTGTGCTGTTGGAAACAAAAAGTTGTTTCATGTCACTTTTCTCTGGGTGCTAGAGGCACCCGTGTGTATGAGAAAGAAAAAAAAGAGATGAGAGTAAGAAGAAAAGTGAACAGCAAAGAAGAGTGAAGTTAGGCAAAATGACACTGCAAGAGAGCAACTGAACTAAACAAGAAATAAATTAGCAAAACAGAAGTTTGAAAGACAAGAAAGACAAAGAAGGGAGAAAATAAGCTTAAAGACGGGGAAAAGGAGAAAAATTTTAAACGTTGATTTTCCAGAGGTATACCTTGCTCATAGTATATAAGAACTTTGAAACTTAAGATATTTGAGCCTTCTAGAAAATAAAAGTAAAATTTAAACTCTGAAGTATTTGTGAAACAGAAATAATTACTTCTGGTATCAAATCACTTGCATTAGTATTTTATATGTATTATTGTACAAAGTCAACTTCAAAATTCCCTTGAATATTGTAATAATTTAAATGCATTACATATTCACTCCCAGCAAAGTTAAAGACACCGATGATGTACACTTAGAATTTTCAACAGCTGGTTTCTTTTTTATTTAAAAAAAAGTGTTTTATGAGAAAAACAATCTATTAATATTAAATATTCAATTGGGGAAAATTGATCAATTGCAATTAATATAGACAAATAGCACCATATACTGATCATAATGCTTTGTTCATATTTGATTATTCAATAAATTTGATTAGATGATAATAATTTTCCAATTGAATAAAAAATATGCATCCAATCTTTAACCTAGGCATAAAAAATATTCTCTTTGAAAGTAATTAAATTTTAAGAATTATATAGATTTGACTAAAACAATCAATCTATCTCATTCTTTGGGTATTTGGTGTCCTCCAGAACCCTAAAAGAAGCTGATTTAATTTGGTAAGAATTTTTACAAAGAAAGTTGCATAATTATTTGGCAAAGTTAAGTAAAACCCAGTTATATGATCCTAGATCTAGTCTTCCCTGTCTCCAACTAAACTATAACCTTCTTAAAAGTGAGAATTAGACGTTATTTGCTCTAGCATACCCAACATGTAGTACAATTTCTGGTACTCAGTAGGCACTTACTGAATGTTGAAAGCATTTGTTTTATAACCTGAGTCGGTTATTTTTTTAAAAGAAAAAACATCTACCACTTCTACTACCCACTTGAACTGCCAATTGCATTCCTGTAAACAGTGAAGGAAAATACCAAGGCTTAAAAATTTGCCCAAACTACAAACAACATAAAAATACTTAGTAAAATAGAAAAGAAATTATGAAGTGATACTGATTCCCTAAAATGGAATCTCCTCATTGGGTCTACTCCGGCCCAGTGAGATCAGCAGAAGCAAGGAGAAGATCTGAATAATAAAGAGGAGGGCAAGATAATCTATATGCTGGGAACTTGGTGCAAGCACACTTTCCATTTAAATGTTGCACAGGCTGTCCCACTGCAAACCATTGCAAGTTCAATGGGGTAGCCCATTTTGAGATTCTGTGCCTTCCAGAATATTAGATGGATGAATGTCCAGAGAATAGGAACTGTTTCTGCTTGTTTCTACCAGTCCTTATTTTCCTTCTTTTTCTATAGGCTCTGAACAAGTTGACCTTGTCTCATCATAACAGAAAGAAATGTCTGTATGGAAAACATTCTTACATGTAATCATTCTATTCTTCTGGAATACCCACGCCTTGTAGAGTCTGACTCGACTCTGCTATTCAATTTTCAGTAAATATATTTATTTATTTATTTACATTCAAAGATAAAACCTTGTTGGGGAAAAATAATTTTACTTTTTTACAGATTCTCCTCCAAACAAAAATGGAATACTTATAAAGCAACAACTCCTTGTCATTTGCAAGTATAAAAATGTTTTGCCTTGATGGTCGTATATTTAGCTGTATACCTCTCCACCACCTGAGGAATATGCTATTGATTGTTCTGCACAAATAACAATGTTGCTATACTCTTAAATTCATTAATAGAAAAAGGGTTGTTGGCATTCTATCATGTTAATACATAAATTTTGGATAACCAGTAGGACTTACCTTGAAAAAAGTCATGGTTGCACCATCCTCTACCGTTCCATACTCTATCTTGGTTTGCTTAGCTAAATCATCAGCAGAGTCAATAGGGGATTCCATGCGCTCCACTGTCAGAAAGGCTGCTAAGTTAGCAGTATACGAAGAAATGATGATAAGTGTGAAAAACCACCAAATGCCTCCCACTATCCTGGTGGAGAGCGCTTTGGGCATGAGCTCAGAACCTAACAGAGATTGGGGGGAAAAGGTGAAACGAATACAGAGAATTTGATCAGCAGTCAGGTACTTTTGGTCATAGTGGCAGAATGGAATCACTGTGTAATAAAAGCTTAAATCACAGATTTATATATCTCTGTAGTAAGCAAGGAACAGCCATTGGGAGAGCAGAGGCTAATTTCAGATAATACGTAGTCTCTTAGGACATCTGAGTTTACATATAGTGACAGGAGACTCAAGTTCTACCTGAGACAGTGCAAAATAAGAATTACATATTAATGACTGGGTAACCTTTATAAAAATAGCATTAGAAGGGAGAAATCTCTCTCTCTCTCACTCTAGTTTATAAACCACTTTTATAGATTTTCATATCTTGTTAGTTATGTGGGTTTTAGAAGAAATGACTTAATGTACATTCCAATCCATTTCTTAACAAGCTTTATTTATGTAAAGTTTCATTTTTCATGCGCATGAAGCCCAAAAGTCTTGTCTATACTGCCATTTAAAAAAGTAATGTAGGAAAATAATTTTAATTATCCACATTTCTTGAGCTGTGGGGTTTTAGTCCAGTTTTTATTTTAAAATAGGTAGTAAATTATTTTCTTGTGCATAAACAAATGTCTCCTATCACTATAGTTAGCCTCAATGAGGAAAATCAGAATAAGAATAGTTAAATTGCCATAAATTTATTTTTACACACATATAAAAATTTCATAATTATATTACAAAACATGGCTGGAGTTGCCTGCTCATGGTATTAATAAGAGAATGAGATCTGATAATTATATTTAGCTTTTGAGTATTATTAATTTTAATTAATTTAGGTTATAAAATAAAATTCTAACAATTTTTAAATTGAGTCCTTTGGTTTTACCACATTATTTGCAGTCTTAATATTGAAATGAACACATATCAGCATGTGTGACTTTTTTATAAAAAAAGTATACTAAATTTATGGATATATATATTACTATTCACTTTTAATCATTTTGAACCTACAGTCAAGAAAGCATTGGCTACAAATTAATTTTAATAGGGTTTGAGTAAAATGGAATGAAGCAAAGATGGACTCCATTTGCTGTTTTGTTTAACGTATTTTTTAATATAATAACGGATGCAGTAAGGTAACGCATCTTTAGAAGGAATGAAAAATACAACAAATTATTCATGTTAACATTGAAAAGAAGTGGTATCATGACTTGGCTCTATCAAAACAGCCCATCTTATACTGCAGTTCATCTCACCCTTCCAATTTCAAACAAACAAACAAACAAACAACATTTTAAAAAGCAGACAGACTTGGACATGACAGCCAACTCCAGCTCCAGACTCTGCCTACCACTCTGTAAGGAAAAAAAACAGAAAAGTACCTTTCTGACGTAGTTGCTCCTAGGCCCTGTCAGACACACACTTGGACACCGAAACACTAAAATATTCAATATTCCCAACATGATCAGCAGCTATGGCTGCCCAGTCTATTTTTTTTTTTTTTAACAACACCACCAATAAAGTCAAACAAGACTGGGAAAGAAAAAAAACAGTGGAGACATTCGACAAAAATGGCCCAATTACCACAAGTTCATATCTTACCCAAGGACTTAAACGAGTACCTCCTAGGCTTGTGAATCAGAGCCTGGTTAGGGGCTGACTGTCATGTACTCAAGGTAACGTCATGTCCAGCACTATATCCCACTAATTCCTGGGGAGCTGGGCATCAGCCAGAATAGTATGGGTTCCTCTTTCATGTATCCACCAGCAGTGAAGTAGTTATGTGGCAAAGCAAATGTATATTTGAATTTTTCATTGTTCGGATTGTCATCATTTTCAGAGATATCAGATATAGTCTTATTTCTAATTGCTAGATTGTATAGATATCAAGTTCATCTCACCAGTATACATATTCAAAAGTCTCCAAATATTTT